>NC_043708.1:60167680-60172389 GCF_006229205.1 Suricata suricatta | reverse complement strand
GGGGGGGGGTGATGATCCACTCACCAGTTTTACACCATGGGCTTCCCATCTAGCCTCTTACTTTAGAAGAATGGGATCATTTTACAGACATCAGAAAAAAGTAAGTCAAGGGTATGCGCCTTAGTTTTCTCCCATACCTGCCTCTTCTGTTCTTCCATGGCTTCATTCCGGTTCAAGCTGTAGGGGAGACAGGACTTTATTCGTAATCCTGTTAGGGTCTCCAGCAGGGCCTGAGAATTAAATGGACATAAAACAGAATATCAGAAGGAAAGCATAGATTTTTTATGTGTACATAGGAGACCCCATAGTAACATGAAGACCCAAAGAAGTGGCTGGGTAGGCCTCTAGGGCCCCCCCCCCCTTTTTTTTCCTTTTTCCATTTTGTGTAGCTGGAGGCCAAGATCTGGTGCTTAGTGTTCTCTGCTGATACTGGTGTGTGATTGCATTTAGGCCCTGCATCTGTTTTACTCCACGGATTATGACCCATTATCATCATCATCTCGATTTGGCCAGTGGGAACCCTTTCAAACTGGCTCTTGTGTGCTTGACATGTCCACATCAGTGGCACATTTCTTTACTTTTTGGCACAGCTCCATGTTCCAGGGCATGAGGAGGCCGACTGATACCCAGCCGTGAGGGCCAGTCTGGTTGCTTGGTTCCTTTGACCCTCCTTTGAGCACCGACATGGATTCCTTTGACGGAGGACTTCCCGGAGAGGCACTAGAGTCAAAGGGGGAGGAGAAGAGACCACCAGTGCCCAGGTTGGACTCCTTGCCCTGGTTCCATGTATTGTCGACCCACGTTTCAGATCCCCTTGGGTGTGTGCCCACCGCCCAAGACCCCTCACCCACCCAGTGAAAGTCCCACAGAGGCGCAACAGGCCACATCTAGGTGGCCTTCCCTTGACCGTGTCGCCACTGCCTGACTGGGTGGCAGGCACCGCTGTGCCTTCAAGGATGTAGGGCAGTACCTTCCTTGGGAGCGCCGGGCTACTTCCCATGACACCCCGGACAGAAGAGTCGGCCACGCTGGGGCCCACCAACCCCCCACCCCTCACCCTACTCTTCCCCCAAAGCGCCAAGGCTAGGTCCCCAGGGATTCCACACCTCCACATCTCATCAGGGGGCCAGGCACATCCGGTGACGGTGACTGTGTTAAGGTTTTATCTTTGGTGTTTGTCTGCTGGTCTCTGTCTGTAGATGGTGACATTAGAGGCTGGGGTCTCTCTGGGGCTTCAAAGCAATAGAATCTTCCCGAAGGTCACCTGTTGCACTTCAGTGGCAGGGCCTCCTGACCCCGTGGAGACAGCGAGACAGTAGGACTGAGACTGGGCCGGGGAGTGAACCAAGAGGAGCTTGCCAGGCGAGGAGGGTGGGTGGGGGAACGCAGTCTCCAGTTGAGAGGCAGAAGGAAAACCGAAAAGGCGCTGGTGGGCTCAGAGGTCAGGGATGGCAGCGGCCGGGTCGCTGGTGCCTCGGGGAGCCACACTCCCGGTGCCGGGTGTGATTCCGCTGCCAGCCCCCTCTGTGATGCACTCCAGCTGTACTTGGAGTCTCTGGAGTTTCCTTCCCGCAGCAGGGAAGAGAAGGACCTTTCCGAGGCGTTCTTCTCTGCACCCAGGCTCTTCCCCGCCTCCCCGCCGCTCCCCAACCCTAACAAACGGGCTCTGTCCCCAAGATGAAGCCGATTTTCTCCTGGGTGGGTGCTCTCTGGCTGGACCTCGGTATCTTCCTCTTCAGGCCCTGCCAATTTAGCCTTAAGGGCGCAGCGCTAAGTCAGCCAGCTGGTCAGAACCCACAGGCCAGCCGTCTTGTGTGAGGAGGTGAATTTGTGCGCCCGACCGTGATGACAGCTGCCCACGTCTCACCCCACCCGTAACCCCCCTGCCCCCTCCCCCCTCTTCTGCGCCCTGCCTCTAGCCCTCATTGCCCCGACTCTGACTCTGGGGGCGCTCTCTAAGTCTGCGATTTGCCGCCAAACTCCACCACCCCCACCCCCGCCCCCGCCCCGCCCCTTTCTACATACAGGTGGAGACCCCAGCGGTCCCTTTGGTCCGTGGCCAGAAAGCGGGTAAGATTAAAAAACATATATTTCAGCCATTTCTCTCCCCCTCCGTCCGATGTAGCGGGGGAATCCGGTACGGGTGGGTTTACCACCCTTGTACAGAGTGCGAGTAATCACTGCTCTCTCAGCAGGAGCGCCCCCCGCCCCCCGTGGCTACAAGAACAGGTGCGAAGGCATGGGAAAACTGAAGTGTACCCGGACCACAGCCCTGTCCTCAGACTGACAGGAAACCCGAAGGGGCCGCTGAAGTTCTCGTCACGACTGGCAAGGCCCATGAGGGGGGCCCCCGCTGCATTTCGTTTCTGCCAATGTCAGCCTCGGTGCAAGCGCACAATTAATTGGCGATGGCTTGGGAAACCTCAGGGTGACAGGCCTGTCCCACAAGTAGATTACGCTACTCGGGGAACAGGGTTTTCTGTCTCCGTAGACCTGGATACTTATAGACCCTCTGAGAGGGAAGAAGGAGACGTAGAGACTGCAAATGGGAGCGACAGACGCAGCAGCGACCGCCCTCGGAGGCAAGGCAGGAGATCGAGGAGGGAGAGTTTTCATGAAGGATGCCATGGTTCTCCCTGACCCGTGTGACGGCCTGTACGCTTGTGTCGGCCTCGGGTCTTGCCAGGGCAGAACCTCTTTGCCCACGCGTCCGTCTGGAGCGGGAGCAGTGGGCGGATAAAAGTGGGAAGGGGCGTGGGGCCGCGTGGGGCTGAGATAAGGCGGGAGCGCCCGGGACGTGGAGCGCCCCCGGGCCACGTGCAGGTAGTCTGCGGGCGGAAGGCGCAGGTGCGTTCCCTGGCGGCGGCGGCGGCGGCGCCGCGAGAGCAGCTGCGCGGGCGGGTGTTCCTGAAGGTTTTACTGACTTCGGCCGGTGAGAGAGGGGCTGCCGCGAGGCTGCAGGTGCCTGGGCGGGGCAGAGTTGGGGCGGGGCGCTGGGCGCCTCCCCCGCGGCGCAAAAGCGTCAAGCACCTCCTTCGAGCCGGAATCGAACCAGCGACCTAAGGATGTCCACACGTATCCAGCCTACAGTCCTCCGCTCTACCAGCTGAGCTATCGAAGGGTGCGCGCGGACGGGCCGAGTCATTGCTACTTCTTGAGATGACGGAGGCCACCACATCGGCAAGCCGGAGGTCCGGCGTGCCTTGGCGTGGTTGGAAGGCACCTTAGAAAAGAGTAGGGCCGACGCCGCCCCAGCGCCTCTTTCCGGGCAAGGGGAGCAGATCCCCTGCTGTTAGGCGGCTGCCCGAGCGGTGGCCCAGCCTCCCGGGTCGCGATTGTCAAGATGCCTGGGCCCGGGCTCTCGCCTGTTGCATTTTCCCTCCCGGCGCTCCTTTCTACAGGTGGGGACGACACGGGTCCGTGGCGGGAGTGGGGAGGCGGGGCGCTGGTGAAACCCGCGTGCGTGTTGGTTGTGCGGGGGGGCGGGCGGCCTCGCGGAGGAGCGGAGGAGAACCCACGGGAATGGGCACCGGGTGGGCGGCTGCGAACCGCCTAACCGTTACCTGCTGGTTTTTAAATGCCTTTAGTTCAAAATAATCCCTAGGCCAAAATGACATTTTTTGGTGTGGAGGATTATGCCACCACCGTAAGAACCCAATATCGTCTTGCCTGGGTTATGTAAGCCTCCTAAACTAACTGACTGATTTCCCTGCTTTTGTCCTTGACAGCCAGATATTTTATTTTTATTAACAACGATAATAATAATTATAATGATAATTATTATTTTCGGTGCCAAGTAGAGTGGGAGGCGGAGGACTCAGATCAAGCCACTCCCCTGGCTCAAAGGCTGCCGGCCCGGGGTTGCCTGAGCGGCTCAGTCCGTAGAGCGCTTGACCCTCCATCTTGAGGTTGTGAGTTCGAGCCCCGCGATGGGGGAGTGCGCGCGCTTGCTTTTCCCCCTTCTTTTTTAAGGTTTTATTTTTAAGTAATCTCTACACCCAACTTGGGTCTCCAACTCACGACCCTGAGATCAAGAGTCGCATGCCGCACCCACTGAGCCAACCGGAGACCCCGATGTAGAGCTTACCCCAAAAAACAAAACAAGAACTTTTGGTTCACTCAGATTCAAAGTCTTGCAATGACCTGCGCAGAGTGAAGTGGCGGCTGGTGATGCCTGACGGTCTGTTCTGAGGGGCGGCCAGCAGCAGGATGGCCCCGGCCAGGGACAGCTTACAGCTGAGACAGACTACAGAAAAACACTCCCAGAGGTGGAAGTCCAAGTCAAGAGCGTCAGCTGTTACCCAAGGAGATCTCCGCAGCACCAAGTACCTGTGGCGGATTTCTAGGCGGAACTGAGACAGGCATTCTCAGCGAGACACCAAGAGGTGGATTTTTTTTTTTTAATGTTGATTTATTTTTGAGAGAGAGAGAGAGAGAGAGAGAGAGAGAGAGAGAGAGACTGCGTCCGAATAGGGGAGGGGCAGGGAGAGAGGGAGACAGAATCTGAGGAGCCTCTGAGCTGTCAGCACAGAGCCCGACACGGGGTGTGATCCCACAAACCACGAGATCGTGACCTGAGCCGAAGTGGGATGCTCAACCAACTGAGCCACCCAGGCGTCCCAAAGAGGTGGTTAAAGCAGTATTGGAACATCTAGGCAGAGGATTTCCAAGTGAAGTAAAAATATTATCCGTGGGGGCCGGGGGGGGGG
>NC_043708.1:60166085-60167580 GCF_006229205.1 Suricata suricatta | reverse complement strand
TTTTTTTTTTTGTTGGTGTTTTGTTTTGTTTTTTACGCCTCTCATCTAGGGGCTGAAGCAAATGATGTTCAGAGACACTACTGACGAAACTGAACAGGGAGTGTTTCCAATTCAGTGATTGAGACGGGGAATCCCAAGCAGGCTCCGTGTTGTCAGTACAGAGCCAACTTCGGGCACCATCTGATGAACTGTGAGATGATAACCTGAGCCGAAATGGAGAGTCGGGATGCTTGACGGACTGAACCACCCAGGCACCCCAGAAACTTTTTTTTTTAATTTTTTAAAATGTTTTTATTTATTTTTGATACAGAGAGAGACAGAGCATGAGAGGGGGAGGGGCAGAGAGAGAAGGAGACACAGAACCGGAAGCAGGCTCCAGGCTCTGAGCTAGCTGTCAGCACAGAGCCTGACGCGGGGCTCGAACCCACGAAGGTGAGATCTGACCGGAGCCGAAGTCGGAGGCTTAACCGACTGCGCCACCCAGGCGCCCCGAAACTTTTTTTTTTTTTTTAAAGCCCGAGATCCATAAGTTAAATTAATGAAGCATGTTAAAAGCCTATTATACAGCCCTGCACTGTTGTAGCCAAATATGAATGGAGCAATCAACAAAATAGACAAGAATCTCCGGCCTCGTGGAAGTTACCTCTCAGTGGGTATAATGAGAAAACTAAAAAGTAGGGGCGCCTGGGTGGCTCAGTGTTGATTAAGCGCCCGACTTCAGCTCAGGCCATGATCTCATGGTTCTGGCAGTTCGAGCCACGCATCCGGCTCTGTTCGGCCCCTCTCCTGCTCATGCTCGCTCTCTGGAAACCAAATACTTCAAAAATTTTCTTGGGGGGGGGGGGGGGAAACTAAGACGGGTAGGTACTACGTTAGATCAGTGGCTCTCAAACGTTTCTAAACGTCTCTAGTATCAACTGGGAATCGTTTGAAGTTACTCCAATTTGGGCAATACTGCGAAGTTCCGGGAGGCCTACCTAAAAGGCTGCAGGGCAGTCTCCCACGCGGCCAGGTGAAGCTGAAGCTGCGGGTCAAGAGGCACACGTTGGAATTAACTCCCGCTCTGCTCGGCCTACTCGGCCTGCAGTTTCAAGAACGCCGACATCGGGCGAAGCCAACCAGCCCCAACAAAAACAAAAGCTTGGAAGAGCAAGCTCAACCGTCTCACCTCACACTTAAGATCTACACAGCACCGGGACAAACGCGGACACGGACACGCGAAAGCGCGGAGCCCCCAATAGCCCGCTCTCACCCGAGCAAAGTAAAAGGCAAATCTACCATTGGGCTACCAAGAACACCAGGGGAAAGCGCGAACGCAGTCCCCCACTACCACAAATTATGCAGTCGAGTTTCCCACATTTGGGGAAATCGCAGGGGTCAGCACATCCGGAGTGCAATGGATAAGCCTCGCCCTGGGAAAACCACCTTCGTGATCATGGTATCTCCCCTGCCAGGTAAGTATGAGTTGTTCGCTCCGCCTCGACCCACACGCTCG
>NC_043708.1:60164071-60165985 GCF_006229205.1 Suricata suricatta | reverse complement strand
AACGCAGTCCCCCACTACCACAAATTATGCAGTCGAGTTTCCCACATTTGGGGAAATCGCAGGGGTCAGCACATCCGGAGTGCAATGGATAAGCCTCGCCCTGGGAAAACCACCTTCGTGATCATGGTATCTCCCCTGCCAGGTAAGTATGAGTTGTTCGCTCCGCCTCGACCCACACGCTCGCGCTCGCAGCACTTCTTACACACGGTCACTTACCCCCCCCCCCCACGGGGCCTCTGCACCCGCGTTCCCTGCGCGTCCCCCCCAGCCTCAACCTCTACCGTCGGCAAACAACTGCAGGCGCCTTTGCCTAGCCCCCACGCGGGACCGCCAGGGCCCGGCAGCCTCCGCGCGAGCGCTCATCTACATACACCACGCCCCTGTCGCGCGAGTGGGCGGGGGAACTTCGCGCTCTTGGGGGAGGAAAGTAGAACCAGGAGAAGTTGCCTGTGATTCTTCCAGTTAAAATGAACATTCGTTTGTAGTATTTTATTTTATTTTATTTTATTTTTTTATTTTTTTTATTTTATTTTATTTTATTTTATTTTATTTTATTTTATATTTTATTATTTTTAATTATGAAGTTGGGTTCATGAGCAGATGGCCAAGAAAGAATTCTTGAGACATTCTGGTGCAAAAAAATGATAGTACGTGTAGCACCAGGACAGGACCCGGTGGGCAGGCAGAAACAGCTGCACTGGGATTGTGAAAGTGACTGATGATCTACTTTTAAATTTGTGGAGGGAGGGGGGCTAGAGATAAACTAACATTCCAAGGAATTTTGAAGCAAGGCTTTCAGGATCCTGAGGGGCTAGCTGCTGTTATGATAAGGTGACTTTTAGTTTTTAACGAAATGTAAACATTAAGGCACTATGGCAGCTGTAAGTTCCTTGAGGCAAGTCAGTCACTCTCTGCCTGTTTCAGCTGTCTATCGGTGGGCTGCAAGCTGCAAGGAGATCTAATTTAAGCTACGTTTCATTTGCCTTTGTTTCCCTCATCAATCTGTACACCCAGGTAGGGCTAGAACTCTCCACCGGAGCCCCCTGCTCTACCGACCGAGCCAGCCAGGCACCGCACATCAGTTGGTAGTTTAAAGTTGGATTGAGGAGTTTGATTTCATCACCGGTTTTTCCTAACCTTTTCCCCACTGAGACATCACAGTCTTTTCAAAGGCAAGGGAAAATGTCCAAAAATATATGTAGTATGCTACTGTTTGTGTAGGAAAAATGTGAAAACAAGAAAATTATACAGTCTTGCCAAAAGAAACAGAAGACTAGGGGCACCTGGGTGGCTCAGTCACTTGAGCATCTGACTCTTGACTTCGGGTCAGGTCAGGATCCCAGGGTCGGGACCCCAGGGTCATGGGATCAAGCCCCACGTCCGGCTGGGCACTGAGCGTGGAACTCTCTCTCTCTCTCTCTCTCTCTCTCTCAGGGCGCCTGGGTGGCTCAGTGGGCCAAGGGGCCGACTTCGGCTCAGGTCATGATCTCGTGGTTCGTGATTCTGTGTCTCCCTCTCTCTCTCTGCCCCTCCCCTGCTCTCTCTCTGTCTCTTTCTGTTTTGAAAATAAACAACAACAACAAAAAAGATTCTCTCTCTCCCCCTCTGTCCCTCTGCCCCTCTCCCCGTCTTGCGCTCTCTGAAGAAATAAATGATGAAACCACCTGGGCTGGGGGTGGGGGGCAGTGGAAGGAGAGCGTGATGCTTTTCTGAGTGCGCCTTTCTCTGTAATTTTGACTTTTGTAATTCTATTTTAATGTTTTACATATATTTTTAAATCATAGGGGGGAAATCCCTAACATTGAATCTAAGCATAAGTGAACCTAGTGGTCTCAAGAGGAATAGCGTAGCCACGCTGGAATAGAAAAAGATAACCAACTGAAATGACTTTTGGGCGCAGTCCATCGACTATAA
>NC_043708.1:60154071-60159071 GCF_006229205.1 Suricata suricatta | reverse complement strand
ACTCTGCTTTTGCAGACTAGGTGCAGATGAGAATCTTGCCCCGTATTTAAAAAGCCTCACGGGCGACCGTCCACTTTCTTTTGCAATTTTCTTTCTTCGCCATCAACCCCGCCGCCTTCATTCCCCTGGGTCATTCTTAACTGCTTGCGAAGCTCTCTCTCTGAGACCATGAAGTGACACCCTATACTATCCAGTACTTACTAGCACCTCGTCTCTGTCCCTGGGCGTTTTCCTCTCTCCCCTCTGTGTCCCCCAGGGACAACAAGATGGCCCAAAAATGTTTCGTAAATGCCACAGGAGTAGTGAAACCGGGGCTGGCTTTTTTTTTTTTTTTTTTTTTTTTTTAAATAATCAGGAACCGGGCAGCTCGCTGTAGAAGGTTTCCATTGTTCTGGAGGTACAAGTAGACTCTTTTCCTAGAGTATGTATGCCCTTGAGGGAGTAACCTACCTTCTTTCTCTTCTCTGTTTTGTGAGAAGGCCCGTGGATAGTGCGGTCAACTCCTTCGCGTGTGTGTTTATTAAGCACCCTCCCACACACTCTCTAATACGTAACTTGCTTCCAGTCTACTCCCACCCCAAACAGACACCGCAAACATGTGAACCAGGGCATGCACCTACCACTCTGCTACCCTTTCCCGGAATAAGGCCACCTTGGTACAGAGTAGCTGATGGGTATGTGCAACACTGTATAGCTTTTTGCCCCGTACTTGGCTGTTTCTTAGCATTTACACAACACCTACACGTTTTCAAAGCACTGTACCAATGTTTATTAATCCTCACAACACCCCTGTGAGGTAGGTCAATTATGTCCTTGGTAGTAGAGAAACTGAGGCAGACAGAGGTCAAGCGGACCAAACCTGCCTAGGCCACGAGGGCAGCCGGCGAAGGGACTGCACCCGAATCCTGGAGCTAGGGCTCACTGTCCCGCGTTCACCCACCAGTGAGCATCGCGTGGGCATATTCTCACCAGTGAAGGGGACAGGCAGGAGGGCAGAACACACAGATTTCTCAGGCAACACGGGAAAGAAAACAACAACAAAAAGGACAAACAGGCGTCAGGCAATAACCAGGGAACAACGCCAGTTGAAAGAGAGAAACATTAATCAGCACACCAGTAAGGCAAGAGACCGTGCTGGAGAGCAAGGCTGGGACCACCGCGACTACTCAGAAGACCTAGACCCGGGTTGGGGAAAGTGTAAACGACCAACCCACCTACGAGGTGACCAACCCAAATACCTGTGGTTTTCCAAGTGGAAGTAAAGCCAGACGGTGAAAAAACCCAAACCACACAATCGAATTTTAAATGAGAAACGACGGGGTGATAATTCACATTAACAAGGCCAATAAGATTTGTATTGTGACTAGTATCCTTTTTGGAGCCTTTCATTCCAAATATTCCAACCCCCCGCCCCAGCCCCCCGCCACCAAAGAGCGCTGTTCCTTACGGCCCTCTCTTTCTCTACATACCAGTCTGCACACCAGTGTAGCTATCAAGTGGCTCGATGGATGGCGAGTCGCAGGGTTAACTGGCCGAGCCACGGACGGAATTCCGGAAACCATCACAGACCGCGCTCCGTCTGCCTCCTGTGTTTGAGGAATCGCTGTTTCGACCCTGGCTTCCACCCAATTCCATCTTCTAGGAAAGGCTAAGAGCGCACAGAGCAGCAGTTCATTCTTCCGTAAGGGGATTGATGAACTTGGGTCCATATGCCGTTTTAAAAGAAAAAAGACCTGCACTGTAAAGCGGAATGAAGGAGTAGATGGATTATAGCTACTCCAAAAGTTAGAGTGATACAATGACCACAGAGTTAAAAGCTATCACTGTTATCACTGTTTATTTGACAATAGTTGGCTTAGTCTACAAGTTTAAGGCAAACATACTAATGCAGTTGCTTTTTATCAGAAATCATACTTACAAAGATTACATAAAGTCTGTCCGAAAACTTCTAAGAAATGTTCATTAATTAAAAATAAGTCTGATTAAGATGCTTTTGCCAGGATACATGAATGAACTAAGGTGGTATACAATGTTTTTAAAAAAGAACACAAAACAAAACAAAACAAAAAACACAAAAGAAAACAAAGGGTAATGGCAATCTTTATCTTGTTCGAACAATGCATCTTTAAAAGGGTTAAACTTCAGAAATCACTTAAAGGGGAAAGACGATTGGCAGCCATAAGAAACACTCTTCAGGAAAGAAACCGAGTTACAGAGGCGAACTCTGGGCTTTGGAAGAAGAGGAGGCGCGCACGGCGACGACGGACGACCGTCCCAGGGGAGCGCCCCGGCGAGGGGCAGGAGGGCAGCGGCCCGCCACACGCGCTGACGGGCACGGGCGGGCGGCAGAACCCGTGGGCGGCACCGCTCCACCGCTTCTCAGGAAAAAGGAGAGGAGATGCACTCGGTCAGCTGTTTCTTTTGTTTCCAGGGAGCAGTAAATGCCTAATCTCATTAAGAAAACAAAAATAAAATCTGAAGGAAGGCAGCCCTTTTTACCCAAAGGCGGAGTGTGGCTTATGTGTCTCCATTTAACACTGCCAAGCAGTTCTGCAGCAACTGTAGGTTCCCCTGGAAGGGAAGGGAAAAGTAAATCGTGAAGGTCAGATAGCCTGCAAGAGGTGTACTGAAAACATGACCGCCCTGGGAGCCCGGTAACCTGACTTCATTAAGACAACAGAACTCTGGAAACATTAGGTACGTGTGGCGATAGAAAATTTAAATTTCTGCTATACACACGTGCATGTTTCCAGACCTAAAACGGTATCCTTTGCTTCAGGCGCACTATTTGCCACACACCAGATTTCTTCAGGACATTCCCGTCTGGATCAGTAGTATGGTTTTGAATTACTCGGCATGGTTCTAATGAGGGACAAAACATGCCCTTTGTGTCCAAACCAAACTACTGAACGCTTTCTGATCCTAAGAGCGGTTCGTATCACTTTCCTTGAGCCGTTAACATCTGTGTACGAGAGCTTAACTGACAATGTACGTTTCCATGACTCAAGTAGTGAGTTTTACCAGTTTTTATAAAAATAGCAGTAAGTGCACACACAGCAGCCTTCTGTAACATTCAGACCCACGTACCCATCCGTAGAGCATGTGCGGTGGTGCCATCCAAATTCACATACGCGTCAAGACCAACGTAAGCACACATGGATTACATCAATACATACATGGGTTCGAGGAAAACTTCTTCCTCCCAGTAAGCAGAAAGCCAACTAAAACGATGGGATTAGAAAGTGACCGTCCGGCAGCCGTCACGATCGATCACAGACTCAGGCCAAAGGCATGAACGGATGCTTTGAGCATAAGGCTGAGACGCCATACCACAGCCATTAGGTACGTGTGGCGATAGAAAATTTAAATTTCTGTTAATTAAAGTGAAACAAAAGCTCAGCTCCTCAGTTGCACTCCCCACATTTCAAGTGTAATCGTTTGTTTGACGGCCACGTGTGGCTAGTGGCTGCCGGCCCGGACAGTGCTGAGGACAGGGTACTTCCATCATCCCACAGAATTCTATGGGACGGTGCCAGGGGAAGTGACCGGGTATTTACACTGTCCCAAGTATCTCTCCGCAGAATACATCTTCTTTTTTAAAAAAACATTTATTCAGTTTTGAGAAACAGGGAGAGGAGGAGACACAGCGTGAGCAGGGGAGGGGCAGAGAGAGAGGGAGACACAGAATCCCAAGCAGGCTCCAGGCTCTGAGCTGTCGGCACAGAGCCCGATGGCGGGGCTCAGACTCCCAAACCGGGAGATCTTGACTTGAGCCAAAGTCGGATGCTTAACCGTCTGAGCCACCCAGGCGGCCCACCCCACAGAAATACTTCTTCTTCAGGAAACCAATTTGACAACAAGCTATTATTTAAAAAAAAGAAAGAAAGAAAAAAGAAAAAAAGAAAGAAATGCTCCTTCATTTCTAAGTGTAAAATAGAAACCTGCAGACATCACTTTAACCGAATGATCGAAGCCAGACATTGCCAGTGAGGCAACTCATCAACAGCACGCATCTCCTGATAGGATGCAAGGAGAGGGTCGGTCGGAGCACCGCTCGTGGGCGATTTCTTGCCACAGCTGGGGAATCTACACTCAATAATTAGATGAACCCAAAGTGAGGGGCATGTCATAGACCCGTGCTTTGAACAGCGTCCGATGTTATGAAATACAAAGACTGAGGAACTTTCCAGGTTCGGGAAGTCTAAAAGGACACGCACGGGGCGGGGTCCAGGGGCGGGGTGGTGGTGCGGCCTGGCACGTGGCCGGCCCGGTTGGCAGAGTGTGCGACTCTCGATCCTGGGGTCATGAGTTCAAGCCCTATAGTGGGTGTAGGGCTTATTTAAGAAATACAAATAAAAATGAAAAGTCACGCCTGGGTGGCTCTGTCAGACCCTTGGTTTCCACTCAGGTCACAATCCCAAGGTTTGGGCTTCGTGAGCTGGAGCCCCGCACCGGGCTCTGCAATGACAGCCCGGAACCGAGTCGGGATTCTCCCTCTCTCTCTCTCTCTCTGCCCCCTCCTTCTCGCAGCTCGCTCTCTCTCAAAATAAATAAACTTTAAAACACTAGAAGTAAAAAAAGACATGTGCACTGAATGTCATGCAGTATCCTGAATGTCTTTTTGCCACTGGTGGCATAAAAAGCTGCGAATTAGATAAGAGAACGGTTTCAGTAGTAATTTCCTGATCTTTATAATTGCACCAAGTACTTGAGAGAATTATTTGGTTTTAGGACAGTCACACTGAAGTGTTTAAGAGCCCAGAGACTTCATATCTGCAACTTAAATGGTTTAAGACAAAGACAGGTGTGAATAAAGGGTAGGGGTGTGGTGTGTGCGTGTACTGTGTAAAGGGAAAAAGGAGGGAGGGAGGGAGGGAGGATGCCGGGTAGGCGAGGACGGAGCAAATGGGACAACGTGCACATCTGAGGACTCGCCAGAAACTCTTTGTAAAAGTTTTCTTGCAACTTTACTGAGCATCTGAAATTAAGTGGAAATAAAC
>NC_043708.1:60146949-60153971 GCF_006229205.1 Suricata suricatta | reverse complement strand
CAGGCCTGAGGTTTCCCCCCCCCCCCAAGCCCTCAAGGGCAGTAGCATTGTTTATCTATCTATTCATTTCTTCATTTTTACTGCCTTTATCATCCCTTCTACACTTCATTAATGAAGTATCAGAGACTAGTTTCAAGGACACAAAAGCGACCAAATGACCTCATTTTCTGTTATAATCAGGGTTCCATACATGACCGGTTATAATCATGAAATCCAAAGTAGTTTTAAACCATCTGGTTGTAAACTTGATGTTTCTGGAATAATTTATATGGATTCTGGGGCCAAAACGGGACTTTGTTCAGATCTGCGAAATCATCAGAAACCTTAAGACGAGAGGGATGGATTTCTCAACCTCGGCATTTTTTTTTAAGTTTTATTAGTTAATTATTCTTTTTAAAAATGTTTACTGTTGAGAGAGAGAGAGAGAGAGAGAGAGAGAGAGAGAGAGAGAGAGAGAGAGAGAGAAGAGAGAATCCCAAGCAGGCTCCACGTGATCAGTGCAGAGCTGGACACGGGGCCTGACCTCACAAACCTGTGCGATCCTGACCTGAGCCAAAACCAAGAGTTAGAAGCTTGACTGACTGAGCCCCCCCAGGTGTCCCTGAACAATTTTATTTGTAACTAATCTCTATACCCAGCGTGGGGCTCAAATCTACAGCCCCGAGAACACGAGTCGCACGCTCCACCTCCACCGACTGAGCCATCCACGTGCCCCTCAGTCTCGGCACTTGGCATATTGTGGGCTGCAGAATCCTTTCTAGCGCGGGCTGTCCTGCACACTGTCAAAAGTTCAGCAGCGTCCCCGCCCTCTACGCACTACATGCCGGTCGTAACCCACCCATCCTCCGTTGCGATGACCCCGACGACGTATCCCCAGAAGTTGCTACCTGTCTCCCGGGAGGCAAAACCGCCTCTCGTTGAGAGCCACGGGAGTGGAAGACCCATCAGAGAACACATTTCAGAAAGGATCTGAAAAGCACAAAACCTGGAAACCAGAGGCTGACATCCATCTACAGTAAGGGTCCGCAAGCTTTCTGTAAGGGGCTAAACACGTAGTCAACATTTTAGACTCTGAGAGGCGTGCGGGGACTGTTTTAATGACTCCACGTTGCTGCAGTACTAGGAAAGCAACCAGAGACAAAGCGTCAAGGAATGAGCTTCGCTGTATTGCAATGACGCTTTAGTTATAGATTAAATCTAAGTCTCATATAATTATCACGTGTCATGAAATAGTATTCTTTCGCTTTTTAAAAAAATAAACCATCTAGGGGCACCAGCATGGCTCGGTCGGTCCACTCGATTTCGGCTCAGGTCATGATTTCAAGGTCGCAAGATCGAGCCCCGCTTGGGACTCTGCACTGGGCGTGGAGCCTGCTGAAGATGCTCTCTCTCCGGGTGTCAAGTCCCGCATCGCATCGGGCTTCATGCTCACAGTGGGGAGCCTCTGCTTCGTGTTTTCTCTCTCCTCCTCTCTTCCTCTACCCCACTCCTGCTTGGGCTCGCTCTCTCTCTCTCTCTCGCTCTCTCTCTCTCTCTCTCTCTCTCTCTCTCAAAAATAAATAAACCTAAGAAACATGACTCTCTCTCCCTCTGCCCCTCCCCTACACACACACACTCACTCAGTCTCTCTCTCTCTCTCTCTCTCTCTCTCTCTCAAAAAATGAGAGCCATTTTTGGCTCAGGCTAAACGAAAACAGGCTGCACTTTGCTAATCCTTCCTTAAATCTATTAATAAAGTCCTTAATAGTTTATAACCTCCTTAAAAAGAACAAAACCTAGTGGACATTCGAAACCAACACAGGTGCAATAATAATCAATTATCGTGACAACCTTATCGAAATAGTTTCTTTTGAGAGGGTTATTAGACCAGGAAATCCGTCATACATATGTTGACTGTAATGAGGAATTGGGAGGCTTATTCTATCCATCATGCAGAAAACGGAGAAGAAATGGTGGATGACGGTATAAATAGGGGAATTCATAACTATCCAAATAACTATCACCACAGAACATTAGTAAGTTACTATCGATTAGTACAGAAAGATAGGAAGGGAGGTAAAAAGTTAGCCTTTTTGGGTACTGTGTACTTTTCCGATGAGAGGAACCAGTGGTGATTCCTTTGGTCCTGATCAATCTTTGAAATTAACACTAAGATGAGCACATAAAAGGGAAGTTCATACGAACTACAAATGCCCATCAGTTGGGGGTAATAACTACTCTAATAGGCAACTACTATATGAGCAGGATTCAAGTCTCCAAAGGATCTCACGCTGGCCTAAAACTGGCAGCTACAATTTGACAGACCTAACTGTGGCCCGCAACTTCATTTGAAAAACCAAACGCGGTGGCTCAGTCGGTTAAGCCTCCAACTTCGGCTCAGGTCAGATCTCACGTTCATGGGTTCCAGCCCCGTGTCGGGCTCTGTGCTGACAGCTAGGTCAGGGCCTGGAGCCTGCTTCTGGTTCTGTGTCTCCTTCTCTCTCTGTCCCTCCCCTTCCCATGCTCTGTCTCTCTCTGTATCAAAAATAAATAAAACATTAAAAAATTTTAAAAAATTAAAAAAATAATAAAAGCCAAATGCTCTGTAAATAAAAAAGTTCTACAAACTTGTTGCACAACGATGTGATTATACTGGACACTGCCAACTGTATACTTAAATGTGGGTAAGACGGTACGTTTTATGTGTTTTTTTTCCCACAAAAGTGAAAAATATTACTAAAAAAAATCTAAACACACATCTATAGGTTGGAGCCTCGGAAACAGACGAAGAAGGAGGAGGCAGAGAAGTAAGAGAAGAAGATGCGTGATTATAAGCCAAATCAAGCAGGTGTAAGATGGCATTAAAAAAAAAAAACCCTTACACAAATAGAAAAAGAAAAAAACCTTTATACCTACTGTATAACTGCTGTAAGAAGAAATGTGTACAATCATCAGTCCAAGTATGGAATGGTGTTTCCATTTTCTATTTATTTATTTATTTATTTATTTATTTATTTATTATTTATTTTATTGAGAGACAGAGCATGAGCATGGTAGGGGCCGAGATGCGGAGACACAGAATAATCCAAAGCAGGCTCCTGGCTCTGAGCTGTCAGCACAGAGCCCGACACAGGGCTTGAACTCACAATCTGTGAGATCATGACCTGAGCCAAAGTCAGATGCTCAACCAACTGAGCCACCCACGCGCCCCACGGTGTTTCCATTTTCGGGTATAATATTGAAAAAAATGTTTTTAATGTTTATTTTCTGAGAGAGAGCAAGCAAGCGCTCACGCACATGCGCGCGTGGAGGGGCAGAGAGAGGGAAAGACACAGAATCCTAAGCAACTCCAGGCAGTCAGCACAGAGCCCACCTCGGGGCTCTAACTCACAAACTGTGAGACAATGACCTGACCCAAAGACAGACGCTTAACTGACTGAGCCACCAAGGTGCCCCTGGGTGCAATATTTGAAAACAGGAATGACAGAGGGTGGTATAAAAAGCTTACTGAAATGTATGGGATAAAATATATTTAGCCCAAAGATGTCTAGCTTGTAGGAGAGAATATATTCAAATAGTTGGGGGTAGTGTATTCAAGTATTTCTGTGGGAGAAATTAATTTTTCTTTTTCTCTGTTTTCTTTTCTTAAAGCCTACCCATGTATTTTGAGACAGAGAGAACATGAGTGGGGGATGAGCAGGGAGAGAGGGGGAGAGAGAACCCCAAGCAGGTTCTTCCACGCAGAGCCTGACACACGGCTCAGGCTGACAAACCATGAGACCGTGACCTGACCCGAAACCAAGAGTCGGGAGCTCAAACGGCAAAGCCACCCAGGCAGCTGTCAAAGTTACCTTTCTTATTTTAGATGACAAAACTTTGAACAGTTTGTCAAAGTTACACAGAAGTAGATTTCTGTTCCTTATAGTGTCCTAAAAATCTTAGTATAGTTTTAAGCCTTTTAATGACTTTCAAAATAGTATTATATATACTATTACTATATTATAAATAGTACTTTAAATACTATTGAAAAAAACTCACAGATTTAAATTTCTTTAATATTTATAGTTTGGGGAATTTTGAATATATTTTTAGTTTTCAGTCCCTTTGACTGAAGGCAGCAAACATTAAATTTTTAAAGAAGTTTTTGTTTGAGACCGAGAGATCTTTTTTAAGTGGTCACAAATGATACTGGTTTCCATATGAGGGACTAGGCTCTTGGAATGCTGACCATTTACAGAGCTTGTGTATTTATACATATTATTCTTGCTTGAATTAGATGATCTTTAAAATTCCTCTCAATTCTAAGATTCTCTAGTTTTAACCTTATGAGAAGGTGTGGGCCAAGCTTTATCCGAATATTTATTAACTACAAGAAATGGCTCAATTCAGAGGAAACAAACAGTATAAAAAACCCAGAACGAAGGATACTTATTTACTAACATTAAATTATTTTGAAGTACTAAAATAATCTTCCAAAATTTTAATTCCAATTATAGTTAATTCTAATTCAGGAATAGTTCTTCCAGTATCCCTGTAGAAGGAAACTGTCATTAAAGAATTATGATCAGTTCCATAACTGACTCCTTCATTCCTTCCTCCCTTTTTTTAAGTAATCTCTATGCCCAACGTGGGACTTGAACTAACAACCGTGGATCAAAAGTCACCTGCTTCACCAAATGAGCTGGCCAGGCGCCCCATAACTGACTCATTTCTTTCTCATTTTCTATGTTTTTTTTTTTCTTATTTGAGAGAGAGACAGACAGAGACCAAGCAAGCGCAAGAGTGCGGGGGAAGGGCAGAGAGTGAAGGGGACAGAAGATCCGGAGTGGAGTCCACACAGCCTAATGTGGGGCTTGAACTCACCAACCGTGAGATCAGGACCCAGACCACCTAGCTGTCTCATTTCTAATTTATCAGTCACTTAAAATATTCAACCTTTACTATGATACTAACCTTTGCATGCTTTAGTTCTAACTCTGCCAGTTCCACTAAATTTTTTCTGAATGCAGCAACTCTTCTTGTCTTAAAATCTATAAGTTCTGTGAACAAAAGAAATTAGGATTAACTATTTAATGTACATCATAGTTGAACGCATACCTTTAATTAAAGGTTAATGTAACAGTACCTTGTTTTGCAGATTCAGATATTTTTTCAAATTTCTGACAACATAATTGTTGGGATGTCTCAGCCTGCAGAACATCTTTATTTTTCGCTCTCGCTTTATCCAGCGCTTTATTAGCGTTTTCGTAATCCACTAGTGACCTAGATCTTCGGTAGAGGAGATCCTATACAAAAGAACTCTTCGTGAGAACATACACCGCGTGTTTCAAACCGCTGCGCGCGCCCACCCTGACCCCGCTGCCCGCATCATCACCGGAGCGGACACTTACTCCCTGAAGATCACACGCCAGTCACCACCCTCCAAATAGTTTTGTAACGGCTTGAGGGAGATGTAATTCACACACACAGAACTCGTTCAAAGTGCGTGATGGTTTCTAGTTTGCTCGCAGCATTGCATAAGCATCACCACAATCAGTTTTAGGGCATTTTTGTCAATCGAAAAGAAACCCACTTCATCAGCTTCCTCCTAGCCACCCCCCCACCCCACTGGCCCCCAGCCCCAGATCATATGTGGCCTTTACTGTCGGGCTTTCTTCACGTAGCATGAAGTTTCAGGTTCATTCATGTTATAACTGAATCGGTACTGCATTCTTTTTTACTGCTAAATACTATTTCACTGTATGGAAACATCACATTGCTGTATCCATTCACCAGTGGATAGACATTTGGTTTGTTTCCACATTCTGCCTATTACGAATAATGCTGTTATGAACAGTTATGTAAGTTTTTGTGTGACCATGTCTTCCTTTCTCTATCTCATTACTTAGGCCTGGATATGCTGGGTCACTTGGTGATTCTATGTTCAACCGTTTGAGAAACTTCCAGACTGTGTTCCAAAGTGGCTGCACCATTTTACATTTCTGCAGACACTATATGTGGGTTCCAGTTTCTCCACATCCTTGGCAACACTGATCTCTTTGATTAAAGCCACCTAGAGGATGTGAAGTGATATCATGCTGTGGTTTTGTTTTATAAAGCTTTAATTAATTAATTATTAAAAATAATTTTTTAAAAAAGTTTATTCACTTTTGAGCAAAAGACAGAGAGTGAAAGAGCACAAGCGGGGAAGGGGCTGAGAGAAAGGGAGATACAGAATCTGTCAGCACAGAGCCCTACATGGGACCTGAACTCATGAACCGTGAAATTGTGACCTGAGCCAAAGTTGATCGCTCAACCGACTGAGCCACCCAGGCGCCCCAATTTATCTATTCTTAAAAAAATTTTTTTACGTTTATTTCTTTATTTATTTTGAGACTGAGAGCAAGAAGGGGTGGGCAGAGAAAGAGGGAGGGGAGAGAGAAAATCCCAAGTAGACTCTGCACTATCATCGTGGAGCCCAACGCAGGGCTTGAGCTCGTGAACCACGAGGTCATGACCCGAGCCAAAGCCAAGAATCAGAAACTCAACCAACTGAGGCACCCAGGCACCCTTTAAAGGTTTTATTTTTTCAGTAATCTCTATTCCCAATGTGGGGCTTGAACTCAAGACCCCGAGATCACGAGTCACATGAGCTACAGATTAAGCCTGCGAGGTGCCCCAAGGGCTATTTATAATTTGATAAGAAATGAAAAACTGATGTTCAAATCACCACTGATCAAATGTCAATTTTCTGTACAATAAATACTGACTCATAAATTAACACTAAATTTGGAATATCGGAGCCACGAAGTTTTCAGTGCCTTTTTAGATGTCTCTGTTAAACATTTTTTGGATACTAAGAGTTTTAGTCTTACACATACACAGACTTCCCAAAGGAAATTTGGTTCCCTGGGTGGCTCAGTTGGTTGAGCGACACGACTCCTGATTTCTGCTGAGGTCATGGTCTTGCAGTTGGTGGGTTTGAGCTCCGAGTCAGTGTCTGTGCCTATAGTGCAGAGCCTGCTGGGATTCTCAATCTCCCTCTCTCTGCCCCTACCCCACCA
>NC_043708.1:60117015-60146849 GCF_006229205.1 Suricata suricatta | reverse complement strand
TTAGTCTTACACATACACAGACTTCCCAAAGGAAATTTGGTTCCCTGGGTGGCTCAGTTGGTTGAGCGACACGACTCCTGATTTCTGCTGAGGTCATGGTCTTGCAGTTGGTGGGTTTGAGCTCCGAGTCAGTGTCTGTGCCTATAGTGCAGAGCCTGCTGGGATTCTCAATCTCCCTCTCTCTGCCCCTACCCCACCATCTTTCAAAAATAAACAAATAAACATTAAAAAAAACCCAAAATAAAACAAAAGGACATTTGAGTTACCTTAAAATAAAACAATCCTGGTTTTATCACTCACCCTCAAGAGACTCAAGATAGATCAAGTTAGGCATCCTTTAGCTACGGGATTTTACTTTTTGTTTTGTAGGCATTTTACCTGAATGAATATGCCAAATTCATTAAAAAAAAAAATCCTGGGGTGCCTGGTTGACTCAGTCAAGTTAAGTGTCCGGCTTCAGCTCAGGTCACGATCTCGCTGTTTGTGGGTTCGAGCCCCAGATCTGCGCTGACAGCTCAGAGCCTGGAGTTTCCTTCGGGTTCTGTGTCTCCCTCTCTCTCTGCCCGTCTGCTGCTCACGCTCTGTTTCTCTCTCTCTCAAAAATAAACAAACATTAAAAAAAAAAATCAGGACTATACTGTATCATAAGTTTATGGAGGAAACATTTAGTTATTATAGTACTTTATTAGTTTTAAAGATTTTCTTTTCCTTAAATGTTTATTTTTGAGAGAGAGAGAGAGAGAGAGAGAGCGTGCGCACAAGCAAGAGAGCACACATGTGCACAAGGAGGGGGAAGGACGAAAGAGAGGGAGACACAGAATCCGAAGCAGGCTCCAGGCTCCAAGCTGTCAGCAGAGAGCGTGACGTGGGGCTAGAACTCATGAACCACAAGATCATGACCTGAGCCAAAGCTGGATGCTTAACTGACTGAGTCACCCAGGCATCCCAAGCACTAGGCCCAACGTGGGGTATGAACTCATGACCCCAAGATTAAGAGTTACATACTACCAAATGAGCCAGCCAGGCACCCTGATAGAGGAAACATTTCTGTGGGGTTCTCTGACCTACAATTTGAAAAAGGAGAAAAAAAAGATTCACGCTTGAAAATATAATTTAAAATCAAGAGATAAATAATTTTTAATAATCTTAAGTCTAACCTCTAACGGGATGGCTTTTTATAAAACAGTCCATTAAAAAAAAATACAATGAACAATCAAGTTACCTTAGCAGCTTGAGATTCCCTTAAGTAATATTTTAAAAGGTCAGAAAGTTTGAGGTCCTCATCAGCAGATACTCGTGCTTCTATCTTCTGAAAAAGGGGAAAAACCAGGCATTTAATTAGCATATATTTTACACCCAATGTTTTCTTTCTCAATTAATTAAAGTTACAAGTATCTATAGTATCCATTCCTATTTAACCTAAGTTTCCTCACCTGCTCCTTTACTTTTCTTCATGATTATGGTAAGAAATGAACAGAAAACAGAATGAGATCAAATGAAATTAGTGAGTTTATGGAAGAACTCGATATGTAACTCAAGTTCCCAACTAGCCTGCGTTGCGTCCCAATACCATCTTTCAGCATCAGTTACATTTTCTCTCTTGTTACTTCCTTTCAGTGATTGTATACATGATTTTAAAGTGATAAAGGCTGACAATAGAAGATTAGGTAACTCAAACCAATCTTCCTACTGAGAACAATCAGAAAATACAGTCAAAACATTACCACAATGTGCCTGAAGGCACCATAGAGTAATAAACAGATGTAGTTAGAGTTGGGATAAAATGGGAAGCAGCCATGTCAGACTAACAAGATGAAACTCTTCAATTCAGTCTGGAGAGATAGAGGATAAAGATATATTATGTCAGCCAAATACAATATAGGGACCTTGTTGGAGTCTAAATCAAATGAACTCCACCGTAAAAAGCCATGTGAGGCAACTAGGAACATCTATATACTGAGAATTTGGTGACATCAAGAGAAATCATTAGTAACTGTACCGATTATATTAAAATTAATTCCTATCTTTCAAAAAAAATTTATTTATTTATTTATTTATTTATTTATTTTGAGAATGGAGAGAGGGAATCTCAAGCAGGCTCTGTACTCAGCACAGAGCCCAGTGAGGGATTCAATCCCATGAACTGTTAGATCATGATCTGAGCTGAAATCAAGAGTTGGAGGTTTTACTGACTGAGCCACCCAGGTGCCCCTAATTCTATCTTTTAAAAAAAGAGAGTTGTGCACAAAAAGCAGAAACAGAATGAATATGGACATTGTGGGGAAAAAGAGCTTTATAAGCAATGTAGAAAACTTTAACATTCAGGAAATCTGGGTGACCCATGTATAGGAATTCCTGGTACTATTCTCACAACTTTTCTGTAGGTCTGAAATTACTGTTGATTGAAGTTAAAATTTAAAACCCTACACATCCAACAGAATAACTAAAATAAAAAAGACAACAGCAAGTATTGCAAGCTGTGCAGCAACCCAATGCTCACATTTATTCTGATGGGACTGTAAACTGGTACAATCACTTTGGGAAACGGTTTGGCACGATCTAGGAAAGGTTTTCACTCAGATACCCTATGAAACCTAATTCCCCTCCTGGTTATATATAACCGACAGAAATACCTACTAGTTTTTGAAAATATGTAAGAATGGTCTTAAAAGTGCTATTTGTAAATAGCCCCAAACTAGAAACTATCCAAATGCCTACCAGCAGTAGGACACATGAATAAATTTAGGTATATTTTTGCAAAGGAAAGGTCTACAGGGTAAGAGGAATGAAGGAATTATACCCACATGGCAACAACATGGATGAATCAGGGCCCTTGCGTGGCTCAGTCGGCTAAGTGTCTGATTCTTCACTCAGGGACCTTGGGTGGCTCAGGTCATGATCTCATGGTTAGTGAGATAAAGCTCCCAGCCGAGCTCTGCGCTGGTAGCACGGAGCCTGCTTGGGATTCTCTCTTCTTGCTCTCTGCCCCTTCCCCCTCTTGTGTACTCGAGAGCTCTCTCTCTTAGTAAATTAACTTAAAACACACACACACACACACACGCGCGCGCACACGCGAGGCGCCTTTGTGGCTCAGTCAGTTAAGCATCTGACTGGATTTTGGCTCAGGTTGTGATCTCGTGGTTCGTGAGTTCGAACCCCGCATTAGACTCTGTACTGACAGCTCAGGGCCTGGAGCCTGCTTTGAATTCTGTGTCTCCCCCCATCCCCCAACCTCCCCCGTCCCTCCCTGGCTTGTACTCTGTCTCTCTTTGTCTCTCTCTCAAAAAAAGGAAAGGAAAGCAAAGGGGAAAAGGGAGGAGAGGGGAGAAAAGGGAAGAGAAGGGAAGGGAAGAAGGGAAGAAAGAAACAAACATTAGAGTTGGACGTGTAACTGACTGAGCCACCCAGGTGCCCCTAAATGTTCTGTTTCTTTTTTTTTTTTAATGTTTTATTTATTTTTGATACAGAGAGAGACAGAGCATGAGAGGGGGAGGGGCAGAAAGAGAAGGAGACACAGAACCGCAAGTAGGCTCCAGGCTCTGAGCTAGCTGTCAGCACAGAGCCTGATGGGGGGCTTGAACGCACGAACATGAGATCATGACCTGAGACGAAGTCAGAGGCTTAACCGACTGTGCCACTCAGGTGCCCCTAAATGTTCTGTTTCTTGATCTGGGTGTTTATTATATGGGTGTGTTAAATTTATTAAATTTCACTGAGGTGTATACTTCTCATCTATGCTCTCATATGTAAAATATGTTTCAACAAAAAGTTAGAAAACACCTAGAAGCTTCTTAAGAAATACTCCCTTATAGAGAAATAAACTTATAAAACTTCTTAATGTAACAGATAAGTGCACAGACACAAGTATACTCAAAATTGATGTAGATAAATTTAGATAAACTGATTTATTAGAAAAATCTAGGTAACATATTAGATGGAAATTGGGTGCTTTAAAATATGGCTCCTCTCCCCTTCCATTAAGAAGGAGTATGAGCATGTATGTATGTATCCCCTCCCCCTGAATCTGGGCCCTAACATTGCATGACCAATACCGAAGTGATGCTGGGCCAGTTTCCAGTCTTAAATGAAACTAGCAATTTTACTTCCCATTTTTCAGGATGCTTGCTTTCGAGCCACTATACTGTGAGGAAGTCTAAGCAGCTCCATGGAAAAGCAACAGGCAAGTGTTACAGCCAATAGCCCTGGCTGAAGTCTCGGCTGGTAGACATCTGAGTGAAAGAACCTTCAGAGGATTCTAGCCCATCGCCTTCACACGTTCCCTGTTGAGGCTCCAGACATCATGGAGCAGGTGCAAGCTACCTCTGTTCTGCCTTTTGTGAATTCTTGATCCGAAGAATTTATTAGCATAATAAAATGGCTGTCATTTTAAGCTACTGATTTAAGGATGGTTTGTTCCACAGCGATAATAACCAGAAGAACACCGAGATGCCAAAAGAAATGAAGGCTGTGGTTCCTATGGCAATGTGTCATCTAGGTCTCCTTTATGAGAATATGATTGCTGCAAGGAGCATAGTTGATTGAGAGTCCCAACTGCAATCTCTCTAGATCAGAACAATACTCATCCCAAGGTTATGATGCATCCTTCCCTCCCTGCCTCATCTGCACCCAGTGACAGAGCACAGGGGCGGTAGTGCTGGCCCATTCTTGCCTGATGCAGTACGGCCTCTAATGAGCAACTCTGGCTGAGAAACTCCCTTTTGATCTGGACAAAACTTTTAAAAAACTACGCTATAGTCGGAAACTCCTCCTACCCAGTCCCTCGCTTCCTCTGCCCTCTCCTTTCCCAGGTGTAGACCTGCACTGTGGTCTGAAGGCTCTTCATTTCTATCCTGCTCCTCCCTCTTTGTTCTTCCCAAAAAATCTCTTGCATGTCTAATCCCATCTTGACATTTACTTCTGCAAGAATACTAACTCATAAAGCTATTTTGTGACAGACCCTCCCTGTTCTTTTGATGTAAACACATAGAAAACAACTATTACCTTTTTGGAAAATGCTCATTTGTACAAATGCCAAAGATCAAATAATGGGATTTCTGGACCCTTCACTGTAACAACATTTATGTATTTAATGATGGCTTCCTTTGTAAGAAAATAACTCCTTTTCTTTTACTTATATTCATA
Organism: Suricata suricatta; assembly: GCF_006229205.1. Classification (NCBI taxonomy): domain Eukaryota; kingdom Metazoa; phylum Chordata; class Mammalia; order Carnivora; family Herpestidae; genus Suricata; species Suricata suricatta. Next base: position 60,141,707 of record NC_043708.1, on the reverse strand, counting down.
ACGCATTATTCAACTGACAAAGTCGTGTTGAAATCAGATTTCTACAATGGACTAGACACTTCCAATCTCAGGTAAGCACCATTAAACATGTAATAAACATTTTCACTATTCTATAAACTTTTATCGAAGTATTTTAACATGACTGTATCTAACACTAATCCCTGAAAATCAAGACTACCTCAATATTAAAGCATTATTACTATAAATTTAACCTTTCTGTGGTTGTGTATTTGTCTTATATTGTTAAACTTACTTTTTTTTTAAAAGCTTATTTTTAAGAGAGAGAGAGCATGAGCAGGGGAGGGATAGAGAGAGGGGGAAGCAGAGGATCCTAAGTGGGCTCTGTGCTGACAGCAGCCAGCCAAACGTGGGACTCAAACTCATGAACCCTGAGATCATGACCTAAGCTGAAGTCGGACGCTCAACTGGTTTAAAAGTGAGCCACCCAGGCGCCCCGATAGAACTCACTTTTAAACCAGTGTGTCACGGGGGATCAAAAGCAATACAATCTTGGTACAATTATAATAAACCTAAAAGTTTCTTCTATCATACAAAGCCCTAGAAAAAGATCACTCTTCATAAAAATAAGCCTAGTCTCCATAATGAACATGTTCGCTGGTCAAGACTGTGAACTTTAACAAATACCAAAAGACTGTAACAACAATAACAAAAAAAAAGAGTTTCCTGGAAAAAAAAAAAAACCCTCACAATTTTCAAATATAAATCTGTCTCTTCATCCTTCTGAAGTAGAACTCTTCTTTCTCAATCAAGTTAAACACAATCATAACAGGTTTTTAAATAGTACTGTATGCAACGGTTTAGAGTCCCAAATGTTAATTGATAGTACTTACTCTGGTTTTATCAAATAGTTCTGAAACTTTGAGAAAAAACCTGGAAGGGAAAAATATTTCATCAGAAACCAGCTTTGGAATGATTTTCCAATCAAATGTTGAGAGAATATGCCCCCAAAACTGTCATAGTCACACTGTTACTACAGTCATATGCGATGGTCTTGTTCACTGCAAACTTCATTTAGTTCCCTATCTCTGTACTTCCACCCATATAACAGATAACTTAGAAACTGTTGTTACAGAAAATCTTTCCCTTTCAAGGTAACAATCTAAGTCATATATTTATTTATTTTTAACTTTTAAAATATTTAATTTCCCCCCTAATACCCAGTGTGGGGCTTGAACTCACAACCCCTGGATCAAGAGGCACATATGCTCCACCAACTGAGCCAGCAGACACCCCTAAGCCATACATTTAAACCAAAAAAATTTTCCTTATACTTTTAAGTAGTATGCCACATAATAATAAAGCCTATGATTTCAAAATTCTTATAGAAGTACAGAACAATCATATCCAAAGAGAGAAAAGGCTGATTTAAAAGGAAAACACTAAGATTGGAACAGCTCTTGAAGTTATCTGATAGTTATGCTTTATTTTTTATTATTATTTTTTTTAATTTTTATTTATTTTTGATACAGAGAGAGACAGAGCATGAGAGGGGGAGGGGCAGAGAGAAGGAGACACAGATCCGGAAACAGGCTCCAAGCTCTGAGCTAGCTGTCAGCACAGAGCCTGACGTGGGGCTCGAACCCACGAACGTGAGATCTGACCTGAGCCGAAGTCGGAGGCTTAACCAATTGAGCCACCCAGGCGCCCCTGACAGTTGTGCTTTAAACACCTTCAAATAGAGCTTTGTTTTAGAAAATAACAGAAATGAATAACCAATTTCTATCTCAAAATTCATGTTCACTTTTAACTATATAGCCTATCTCTCAATGCTGATACTAAAAAATATCCCAATGCATATATATTAAGAGTATTCTGTAAAGTATGTAATTACTGATGACGTTGTAACTGGATGAGGGCAAGTACTAGTGAATGCTAAAACACTACTTTATGAACTTTGTTTTACTAAAAAGAACTTGCTTTGACAGGCTAATGCACAATAACACATGGCAAGGTTAACTTTTTCTTATCAAAGACTTATAAAGTCTTAAAAAAATTTTTTTTAATGTTTATTCATTTTTGAGAGACAGAGAGAGGCAGAGTACAAGCAGGGGAGGGGCAGAGAGAGAGAGACACACACACACACACACAAAATCCAAAGCAGGCTCCAGCCTCTCAGCTGCTAGCACAGAGCCTGATGCAGGGCTCAAACCCATGAACCATGAGACCTGAACTGAAATCAGACGCCTAACCTGAGCCCCCTGGCACTCCAAGACTTACGAATTCTTTGGAAAGGTAGCATGTTAATTAATGTAAACTATGTATATGTGTGTGTGTATATATATATGGCACCTTGCCGAAAAACTTGGATCTTACATGTCTAGTAAGACAAGATACACTAGAAAAAAGTTTCAAGGATGTGGTTTAGAAAAAGGCATAAACTAGGAAAATAGTTTTGCCACTTAAAATTAAAAAAAAAGTATGGATTATCTTTGAAGAATTGGGTTTAACAATATTATAGGAACAACTAAAATTAACCACGGTTAAATTAATGTGGAAAGCTAACATAAATAAATAAATAAAGGACAGTTGTGCAAAAAGAGTATTTCCATACTGACATGTCCAACATGTATCTATCTGGTTACCCTAGGACTGCCCTGAGATTCACTAAACTTATAAACTAGAATAACCAGCCTCTTTAAAAAAAATTATAAAATGATAGCATCACATTTTACTTTAAAAGTCAATTTGGTGGGGCGCCTGGGTGGCTCAGTTGGTTAAGGGTCCGACTTTAGCTCAGGTCATGATCTCATGGTTCGTGGGTTCGAGCCCTGCATTGGGTTCTGTGCTGACAGCTCAGAGCCTGGAGCCTGCTTCAGATTCTGTCTCCCTCTCTCTCTGCCCCTCCCCTGCTCATCCTGTCTCTCTCTCTCTCTCTCTCTCTCTCTCTCTTTCTCTCTCTCTCTCAAAAATAAATTTAAAAAATTAAAAAAGTTAATTTGGCCTCCAAAGAAATACATATATCATATACTGTATATTCTAATTTCAGAATATTTCTTTATAACAAACTTCATCAAAACCTAAGAACATTTTTATCTAAGTTCTGTGTCTCTTCCTTACACATACACACACATCAGCCAATTTTCATCAAATAAGACTTGTAAATGTTAAAATTATATAAAGTCAATTTTTATTTTTCAGATTTTCTTTTTAAATGTTTCTTTGTTTTTGAGAGAGAGAGAGCATGAGCTGGGGAGGGGCAGAGAGGAGATAGAAGATCTGAAGCAGGCTATGTGCTGATAGCAGAGAGCCCGATGTGGGGCTTGAAGCCATGAACCGTGAGATCATGAGCTGAGCAGAAATTGAATGCTTAACTGGCTGAGCCACCTGGGTATCCCTATTTTTCATATTTAAGAAATAAGAGAGAAAGGGAAGAGGGAAAAAAACAACATTGATCCAAGTTTATAAAGAAGCTCCTTATTACTAATTTTTTTTCAAAGAAATGCGCTCTTTAAAAAAATTTTTTTTTACATTTTTCTTTCTTTTTGAGAGACAGAGTGAGACAGAGCACGAGTGAGACAGAGCATGAGTGGGGACGGGACAGAGGTGGGATGGGGTAGGGGAAACACAGAATCTGAAGCAGGCTCCAGGCTCTGAGCTGTCAGCACAGAGCTCAATGAGGGGCTTGAACTCACAGACCACAAGATCATGACCTAAGCCGAAGTTCAATTCTTAACCGACTGAGCCACCCAGGCGCCCCTTACTGATATGTTTTGACAAAAATATACTAAATGCCTGCTGGGTCAGACATTCTGTGTGCCTAGGCTGCTAGCAAAATTTTTCTGTTTTACTTAATGTTTTAAAACTTTTTTTTTTAATGTTTATTTATTTTTGAGAGAGAAAGACAAACAAGAGTATGAGTGGGGAAAAGAGCAGAGAGAAAGGGAGATATAGAATCCAAAGCAGGCTCCAGGCTCAGAGCTGTTAGCACAGAGCCTGACACGGGGCTCAAACCCACAAACCACAAGATCGTGACCTGAACTGAAGTTGGATGCCTAACCAACTGAGCCACCCAGGCGACCCATGTTTATTTAATGTTGTAAGTCAGAATCCTTACTTGCATATATCTGTAGAATCCTGAGTTCCTAAAGCATATAATGAAGAACCAATCCTATTGTAATCATCTGCAGCACCTATGGAAAAGATTGTTAGAATTTAATATATTTATTCGTTGATTCAAAAATACTTATTGAGCATTTACCTGCTAAACCATACACAGTATGAGATATCCCAAATCTGGTGAAGGAAATAACAGTAACCAAAATACAATTTGATGGACTATTCCATCAGAATATTCTATCAGAGTACGTACAAACTATTCTGGGAGCAGGGGAAACCTGAGTAGTTAGGGAAGGATTTATAGACACTACTGAGTGAGTCAGAACTCGCAGGATAAGCAAATCTTTACCAGGCAAAATGGAAGGGAGAGCACTCTGGATAAAGAAGATCGTGAATAAAGGCCAGTGAGACATAAAAGAGCACAGTATATTCAGACAGCCTTCTAGAAAGAAGGAACTACAAGGGTTCAGAGGGGAGTGGATGGAGGTGAAGATGGAAAAATAAATCAGGAGGTATCTTGGAGGAAAATGGGTTTTTGGATGCCATGATAAAGTTAGGATTTGATCTTATAAGAATGGGTGTTATTAAACGTTTTAAAATAACAGTATTGGTAAAATCAACCTGCTGCCTGGAATAAAGACTAAAAGTGGAGAGGCACAGAAGGCAGAGTGACCAACTAGGAAATTTTTGTGTCAGATACTGATTGTCAGGATCAAAGTAGCGAAAACAGTGATAGAGAGAAACAACAAGGTTGGAAGATATTTAGGAAACCTAACAGGTAGGATTTTACAATTAGGAAATCCTAATAGATAAGATTACAAACAGGAGACCTGAGGTAGGAGGAAAAATTATGGAGCTTGGGAAGCTAGATGAATGGTGGTAGCACTATTATCCTTGGGTGCTAGAAAGCAAAGTATTCAATTTCAGCACAATACTCTTTCTATTCCTAGGGCTCACCCCAGAGGACAACTTGTTGAGAAAAGATTACTTGTTTCAGAAAAAGGATAGTACAGTGCAATGGTTAAGTGCATGGACCTGGAACCACGTTGCTTAGGGTCTAATCCCAATTTACCAGCTATATGACCTTGAGCCTATCACTTAATCTGTGCATGCCTTGCTTTCTTCATCTGGAAATGGGAATAATAATGGTACCAGTCTCATATAATTAGACTAAGTGAGTTAATCAATGTTACTATATAGCTAACACATAGTTAGTACAGTACTATATAAATGTTTGCTATTATTAATGAAATCCAAGACCTGTCTACTTTGTATGGAAATTCCCACTTATCCCCAGTAGTATGTTTACAAGTTTTAATGTGTTTATTCTCTAACGAAACAGCAATCCTTACATTATACTTTATGTTGCATAAAGTTACATTCAACAGATAAGGCTGAAATTTGATGACTATTTACTGACTGTTATTTAAAACAGATCTATTCTGATATCTTTCATAAAGATACTTTGAATACAAACTTTGGACTCTGAATGGTAACTTCCATATGTGAGACTCTTCACTATTAACCTAAAATTTTAAGTTAAAAATCACATAAAGGTTGGTATATCGAGGCAGGAATCAAAAATGACTTGTGTCCAATATCAAATACATTAATATTTTATACTTAAACTGACCCTGAAACTTTTTATTATTCTGATTTTTAATGTTTATTTAATTTTGAGAGAAAGGAAGAGAGAGAAAAGTGAGGGAGGGGCAGAGAGAGACACACACACACACACACACACACACACACACACACACACTCCCAAGCAGGCTCCAGGCTCTGAGCTGTCAGTACAGAGCCTGCCTGACGTGGGGCTCGAAGTGTGAGATCATGATGTGAGCCAAAGTTGAAGCTTAACCAACTGAGCCACCCAGGCACCCCATTGATTATTTTTTAGAGCAAGAAATTCCGGTCTCCTAGTATCTGGCTCTGAGAACACTACTCTTTTAGATCATTGGCTATTATATCATTATATGATCACAGAAAATAAGCAAACTGCCTTGATTTTATATATATCACAGTGATGCTGAAAAGCTTAATTTTTCATAGTCTAGGCTAGTTAAGTTCATGCATTGTGAAAAAGTTTTTACTTTATAATTTTATAAAACTGTATATAATAATTATATGTAATAATTATAATTTTGTAAAACAGGTTCACCATCATCTCTCCTAAAAGTACTGTTCCATTTGGCCAAATAGAATAAGTAAGAATCATTATGTTATCTTAACAGATGATTCTCTACCTTTATAGCTCTTTATGTTTCCATAACACAAATATATACCTCTATTAAAGGACTGATTACAATATACTGTAATTTTCTGCTTTTCTTGTTTATCTCACCTGCAAAATTATTAACTCCTTAAGGGCAAAGACTATATTTTCTTCATCTTTAAATTACCAATGCCTAACATTATAGATGGCAAACAGGCCAATGTTTATAAACTATTTTGCTTTATTTTTTATTTAATTTGACTTATTCTATTCAATCCTATCCTACCCTATGTAGGTTCCATGCCAAACATGGGGCTTGAACTTATGACCCAGGGGTGCGTGGGTGGCTCAGACGACTAAGCAACATACTCTTGATTTTGGCTCAGGTCAAGCATGGAGCCTGCTTAGGATTCTCTTTCTCTCTCTGCTGCTGCTCCTCCATCTGGCGCTCTCTCTTAAAAAGAACAAAAACAAAATCAAAAACAAAGAGTTGCATGCTCTACTGATAGCCAGCCAGGTACCCCTGAGCTAAATAACTCTAAAACAATTTTTAGGGTGATCTGGATGGCTCAGTCAGTTAAGTGTCTGACTTCGGCTCAGGTCATGATCTCACGGTTCGTGGGTTTGAGCCCCGCGTCAGGCTCTGTGGTGACAGCTCAGAGCGTGGAGCCTGCTTCCGATTCTGTATCTCCCTCTCTCTCAGCCCCTCCCCTGCTTGCTCTCTATTTCAAAAATAATAAACATTAAAAACAAATAAATAAAAAATAAAACAATTTTAAAGTATAGTATGATTCTATTTTAATTTTTTAAAGATTTTATTTTTAGGTAATCTTTTCATCCAATGTGGGGCTCAAACTTATAACCCCAAGATTGAGTCGCATACTGTACTAAGCCATCCAGGTACCCTTAATAGGATTCCATTTTAAATAATCGAATCTAAACTTAAGAACACTCCTAATTATTACAACTAACACTAGTATATGTATCATTTCATAGTTACAAAGTTTTTCTTTCTTGAGGGGGGATATGTGAGGCCTGTGGGCTCCAGCCTGGTCCAGTTGGTGGAAAATGGAGTTCCCCAGGAAAGCAAACAGGGTATTGCTGGGGCCCCATAGGGTGCACTATGTGACTGTGGGTGTGAGTGGGAGTAAGTGCAAGTCTTGATGGAGGGACAGGGAGAGGACAGACTAGGACAAAGTTTCTCTTAACAATGGAATAAAACATGTGAAATAATTTATCCTTAACATCATTTTATAGGCAAGAAAACCAATATAATACCAATTAATTATGTGACTTGTCCAATGCTCTAGAGCAAATTAGTAATAAATCTAGGAAGGAATTCAAGCTTCCCACACTTCTCACATTATAGTTTTTAAGTACTGAACAGCAAATATAAATACTTCATTAGAAGAAATATGATAGTTACAAAGATATAATAAAATATAAAAATAACTCTTAACCTTCTCAAAAGAATGACACAAGAATAGAAGTTACCAAGCCAGAGACTATTTCCTCTTTTCTGTTACAGCATGTTACAGTCCTCCAAAACAGAGGTACTTATTTCTAGGTGCCAGCTGAATTGTCTCTATAACAGAGGTTCTCAAACTTTTTGGTCTAAGGAGTCCTTTACACTCTTAGAAATTATTGCGTATCCTAAATGATTTTGTTTATGTGGGTTATATGTATCAACATGTACTATATGTTTTTTAAGTAAAGCAAAATGACTAAAAACATTAAAATCATAGTTAACATAATACTTCAAATGCAAAATATATATAGTCTGAAATTAGTGAGCAGAGTGACAATGTTACATTTTTGCAAATTTTCTGTCTTTATCTTAATAGAAGACAGCTATATTCTCTTACCTGCTTCTACATTCAATTTATAACATACTGCTTTTGTTCAAATATGTGGAGAAAATGCAGTCTCAAACAGATATGTAGCTGTATTTTCATATAACTGTGGATATTCTTCTTTGATACCATCCCAAAACTCAACAAGTAGTAGTTTAAGAGTTGCATTGGAGAAGCTAAAATTATATCAATAAACTTTCTGAACTCTTTTACATTAAACTCCATTGGTATAAATAAGTGATATTTATCCCAAGAACATAAAATTAGTTTAACACTTGAAAATCAATCAATACCATTAACCATATTAATAGACTAACAAGGAAAACGAGACGATTATCTGCACACTGTAGTTACAAAAAGAGCGTCTGTAAAGAATCCAACATTCATTCCTGATTAAGAAAAACAACCTCTCAGATAACTAGCAATTTATAAGATAATTTTCTCACCCTGATAAAAAGCATCTAGGAAAAATCTACAGCAAACATAGTTAATGGTTTAAAAATGAATGTCTTCCCCATAAGCTAAGGAACAAGGCAAAGATGCCTGCTCTCACCACTTCCATCCACACTGCACTGGGGCTATAAAGTATGGTTTCAGTACGATGGGGCAAAGACAAGAAATAAATGAAATCTAAATTGGCAAGAAGTATTACTGTTTTTATTAGCAGATGATCATCTACGTACAAAAACATAAGGAATCTATAAAATAGTTACTGGAACTAGTAAGTGAGTTTATTTAGTAAGATTGCGAGATTTAAGATCAATTAGAAAATACATTGTTGTTAAAAAAAAAAAAAAAACCACACTGTATTTTTATATATTAGCAAAGAACTAGAAACTGAAATGTAAAAAACACATCATTTATGACAGATCGCATCAAAAAATAATTAGGGATCAATTTAACTAAAGGTGTATAAGATCTGTAAAATTAAAGTTATAAAACATTGCTGAGAGAATCTTAAGGAAGACCAAACTAAATGGAGAGAGATACTAATACTATATTTACGTATCAGAAGAGTCAATATTAAGATGTCAGTCCTCCCCAAACTGACCTACAGATTCTACAAAACCCCAAAATCCCAGACAGCATTTTTGTAGAAAGTGACAAGGTAATTCTAAAATCCATATGAATTGAAATAAGTCAATTAGAAAAAAAGACAAATCCCATTTGATTTCACTCATATGTGGAATTTAAGAAAGAAAACAGATGAACATATGGGAAAGGAGGAGAAAGAGAAGAGAGGGAAACAAACTAGAAGAGACTCTTTAACAACAGAGAACAAATGATAAAGGGTTGACAGAGGGAGGTGGGTGGGACATGGGCTTGATGGGTGATGGGTATTAAGGAGGGCACATGTGATAAGCACTGAGTATTGTAAGTAATAAATCACTAAATTCTACTCCTGAAACCACTGTTGCACTGTATATTAACTAAGTAAAATTTAAATTAAAAAATAAAATTCATATGAAAACATAAAGAACCTAGAGGGGCAAAACAAACTGGTAAAGAAGAAGAAAGATTTATGTAAGAAGGGATGTTCAACATCATTAGTCATTAGGGAAATGCAAATTAAAAATTAAAACCACACAGAGACATGATTACTAACTTATGAGAATGGCTAAAATGAAAAAGAATGAGTAGCCTTTTTGGAAAAGATGTGGAGCAATTGGAATGCTTGCACACAACTGGTAGAATGTAATATGGTACAATCATTTTGGGGAAAAAAATGGCAGTTTTTTAAAAAGTTAATTATACACTTACCATATGACCTGGTCATTCTACTTTTAGGCATCACCCAAGAGAAATGGACGCACACGTCCATACAAAGACTTATATATAGATGGTACATGTCAACTTTATTTATAGCAGCCAAAAGTTAACAACAACCCAAATGACCACCAATAGCTGAATGGATGAACAACTGTGGTATATCCATACAACAGAGTAATACTCAGCAACAGAAAGGAGTGGCCTCTTGATACACATAACAACATGAATGAATCTCAAAATAATTTTGTTGAATTTCAAAGCCAAATAATAAAAAGCACATACAGTATGATTCCATTTATATAAAATCCTAGAAAATGCAAACTAATCTACAGAGACAAAAAGCAGATCAGTGGTTGCCTGGCGACAGGGTGAGAGGGAGGAATTACAAAGAGCTATAAGGAAACTTGTGGAGGTGACAGGTTCAGTATCCTGACTGTAGTGATGATTTTACATATATGTCAAAACATATCAAATTGCATACTTTGAATACTGCAGGTTGGTGATCAATTTATACCTCAATAAAGCTGTTAAAAAACCCCATTAGCCTATCCTGAACTTTGAATAAATCATTTATGTACATGATTTTGTAACATCATGTATTTGATCATTTATAAAATATCAGTTCAGTGAATGATGCAGACCTTCTAAAAGTTGACATACTTCAGTATACATAAACAATGTCTCAAATATCACATTCACATATTCCCATCAATCTCTTCCCTCAGCCCACTCTTTAATTACTGGGAAACAAGCTCATGGGGATGGACAAACTTCTCCAAAATTTTACTTCTTGCTAGAAAGCTTGACTTTTGCCATTGTCAACTAATAGTGTCAGTTGTTTTCCTTAAAGTGACAGGCTCCCTTAGTTAATTTTTAAGAAAATGTCTACCAATTACTCAAGTATGAATAATCATAACTTGTCAGTTGTTCTCTCAAGTAAAAATGGGGTTTATGAAAAATCAACTAGTTTAGTTACAACTCAACCACTAAAGTGCTTTTCTAGAGAGAATCATCATACTTCAGTATGTAATCAAAGTGCTTTATTCATGCTTCCCATTTCATCATTAAGATATTAAAAAACGTGAACCCAAGGGAAGTGATTTATTAATTAATCATTTTTACTCTTTTGTCAAGGACATTCTTTTTTTTTTTTTTTAATTTTTTTATTTTACTGTTTTATTTATTTTAAGAGGAGGGGGAGAGAGAGCAGGAGACACAGCACCGGAAGCAGGCTCCAGGCTCTGACCTAGCTGTCAGTGCAGAGCCCGACGCAGGGCTCGAACCCAGAACCTGAGATCTGACCTGAGCCAAAGTCAGAGGCTTAACCGACTGAGCCACCCAGGCGCCCCTCGTCAAGGACATTCTTAATTGAAAAATTTGTTCTAATTGCAAATGCACTGTAGGAAATAATACAGTGACTATTAGCACAATCTGGTATACTGCCTTGGTCTGTGCTAGGCACCATTAATTTTATCCACCATGGCTTTTGCATTATCAGTGTAAATGTCAACATGGTGAAAAATACAAAAAGCATCATGGATTATTATGAAGACACTTTTGACCTCGCAGACTTGCTAAAAATAAAAAGAGCCCTAGAGTCAAGGCTTCACAGACCAAAGTTTGAGAACCACTGTTCTATATCAAGACTTTTACAAACTATAAAACACATAATAACTTTATAATTATTCCATTAAAACAAGGTAAGCTTTAGCCACAATAAAAAACCTTACTTTTGTGGGATCTTGTCATCCTATCAGACTTAGCAGATGCATCCTTAACTCGGTTATGATATTCTAAAAGGAATGTTCGTTCATGTTCAAAGAAATCATCTACATCCTATAGGATCAAAAGAAAATAAAATTTTTTCACTTAGTTGCTTTAGTATGATACATAAGTCACTTTACCACTATAAATAATCACAGAAAAATCAGTAAAACACCACAGCTCTCCTCTAATAATCAGATGTTCTACTGAATTCATTAGTAATTTCAGAGCCCCACACCAGGCTCTCTTCTGTTTGCAGGCTTGGAGCCTGCTTTGGCTCCTCCGACCCCCCCTCCCTCTGTCTCTCCCGTGCTCAACTCTCACTCTCAAAATAAACAAACTTAAAAAAATAAAATAAAATAAATTAAAAATACTTTCCTCCTTTCTAAAATAACAATTTTTGAAAAAGCAATTGAAATGATATAAGACCCATATCAACAGAATACAAGAAAGAAAAGTGAGTACTGACAAAATATCCTTTAAAATCTGTAATACACATGTACCACTTTTCTTAACTGTTAAAATGGGGATAAACTATCCAACTTGTAGGACTAAAGATTAAATAAAGTGTGGGCTACCAAATACCACATTGTAAATGTTCAAAAAATGTTAGTTAGTACTAATCATACTCAATAGTGGTTTATACTCAATGTTAAGAAAAATGTTGAATATTAATGCATAAGGAGCATTAAATGGAAGGAAATGGGGTCTTTATTAGAAAGTAGCCACAGTATATGTAGCGTTAATGTACCAAGTGGCCTGTCTCTGAAAACCACAGTATAAATCAAATAAACAGTACTTTCCACCTAAGTTTTACTGTAGTTGTATCTATGAAAACAGGTAATGACGAAGCTGCATCATTTATCTCTTTCTTAGTATTTGTTTCATAATGTGATTAAACATTTTTCTCCTTAATGGTAAGAGTCCAGATAAATCAATTCCTGTACCATTTTTAGATCAGTAAGAAATACTTAGGGGTTATTTATTCATATATTTTGAAAATTTTATATCTTTATTTTTTTAAATGTATTTTATTTTTGAGAGAGAGGGAGGGACAGCTCGAGCAGGGAAGTGGCAGAGACAGAGAGAGACACAGAATCCAAAGCAGGCTTCAGGCTCTGAGCTGTCAGCACAGAGCCCGATGTGGGGGTTGAACTCACAAACTATGAGATCACGACCTGGGCTGAAGTCAGATGCATAACCTACTGAGCCACCCAGGTGCCCCTAAATCTTTATTTTTACTTATTTATTTAAGTGAGCTCTATGCCCAGTGTGGGGCTTGAATTCACGATCTCGAGATCAAGAGTCTCGTGCTCTACCTAAGCCAGCCAGGCACCCCAAGACAAGACTAAAACCTCAAAGAAGCTCTTCCAACTCCAGATCTGAACCCAAGTCTGCCCGTAACATTTTTAAGACTGAGGGCAAATATACAAATGCGGGCAGCCCCTCTTTGTGCCCCACCCTGCAGCTCTGTAAGGCACCCAGAGAAACCTCACACTATGTAACAGGACGCTCCACCCTGCACACTGGTCTCCCCTGTGCCTTCCCTCTCCCCAGCTGACCCATGGTCACCCTTGACTACCCATGGTGTGCACACACTGGAGGATGAACTTAGGGAAGAAGCCCACAGAAGAAGAAGACTGGCCTTCAGATTTGGATAAAGAAATATGGGGTTCTAGATACCTCAAGCATGGTCTAGTTTGGAGGGAAGGGGTATGTGCTCCAGGTGGGCAAATCCCCTTGGACTGCACAACTCCAACCCCTTGGGAGAAGGAAGAGCTCTAAAGAGAGGAATCCAGGGTGGGGGGCCCAGTTTCCCAGGCCTAAGCAATCTATTGTTCAAGCTTCTCTTTTACTCCATTCGTCATCTGCACATCTGAAACCTCTACCTTCTTTTTTTTTTTAATTTTTTAATGTTTTTAATTTATTTTTGAGAGAGACACACACAGCGTGAGCAGGGGAGGGTCAGACAGAAAGGGAGATACAGAATCCAAAGCAGGCTCCAGGGTCTGAGCTAGCTGTCAGCACAGAGCCCGACATGGGGCTCAAACCCACAAACCATGAGATCATGACCCGAGCTGAAGCCGGAGGCCCAAACCGACTGAGCCACCCAGGCGCCCCAACCTCTCTTCTTAAAAGAAGTGGATTCTCAAACCAATACCTCTGATAATCAAATAAAATCTTACCTTTACTCCTGAAACAATTACTCCATCTGCTGATTTAACCATGTTTTTAAAGAAATCTTCAAGTTTCTCTTTTTTATTTTTTCCTCTCACACTCAGCTGAAAGAAAGGTAAACTTAAGTTGGCAATTTTTTTTTAGATTACATATGGAAAGTAATGCCTCTTTTATTCTTGGACATCAAAATGGGAATCTCAAAAGGATCCTAGTTTTTTAAAAAATATTTTTAAATCTTTATTTAGTTTTGAGAATGTGAGAGAAACAGAGTATGAGTGGGGGAGGGGCAGAGAGAGAGAGACACACACACAGAATCTCAAGTAGGCTCCGGGTTCGGAGCTGTCCTCACAGAGCTGATGCAGGGCTCAAATCCACGAACTGCAAGGTAATGACCTGAGCCAAAGTCAGACACTTAACTGACTGAGCCATCCAGGTGCTCCTTAAATGATCCTAGTTTTTATTTTTTAAATTTATTTTTAAAATTTTTTAAAATGTTTTATTTTTGAGAGAGAGAGAGAGACAGCATGAGCAGGGTAGGGTCAGAGAGAGGAAGACACAGAATCTGAACCAGGCTCCAGGCTCTGAGCTAGCTATCAGCACAGAGCCTGATGCGGGGCTTGAACCCACGAACCATGAGATCATGACCTGAGCTGAAGCTGGACGCTCAACTGACTGAGCCACCCAGGCGCCCCAATCCTAGTTTTTAAACTTAATACTGTGACAATTTCATCATGTATATCAGCGACTTTCAAATTTTAGGGTATCCAAAAGGAGGCTGCTGCCTCACTCTCAAAGATTCAGATTCAGGCGATCTACAATAAGGCCTAGATATCTCAAATTTTGTATTTGATAATTCCATTGCAAGTAGCCTTCTCATCACATAAATAGTACTATATAAAGACAACTAAAAATTTAATTCAGGAGTTCTTTTAAAGATGTAAAATTTACTGGAGTATGATACACCACCATATGATTCTATAAAAGCTTTGAAAATATATTCTGCAAACTCTTCACTCTGAACTCATCCAAACATCATGCCTTGTCCTGTTTCGGGGGTCAGCACTTTATAGTATAAGGGATACAAAAGGTGACTAAGGCACTATTCATTATAATCTAATCTCCAATATTTTTCTTTTTTTGCTTCTCCCTATTCATGGTCCCTCCATCATGGTCCCTCCATCCAACCAGTCTCTCAGATTCCCACATGTTCCCTAAAATCCCATACCGCTCATTAAAAATCCTGAAATAATCTACAACTTCTTTTTGTCTCTCAAAGCTCAAATTCTGCCATCAAATGTCCAAAATCTGTGTCTTCCTTTCTCATTGTCCTAGTAAAAATCCTCATTATTTCTTGCCTGACTACCACATTGGACATCTCTCATTTCCTCAATCCAATCCACTCTGATGAGGATTTCCAATATTAAAATTTGAGTATCTCTTCCCTACTCAATAACTTTACAGAGTTCCAAAATGTTCAGAGAATAAAAGCCAATCCCCTACACATGGTATTCAAGACTTTGAACAATCTGGTTCAACATACTTTTCTACCCACAACTAAACCCCCAGAGAATGTTATGTTCAAATAGTTCTCAAAAAAAGCTCTAGGGGCACCTGGGTGGCTCAGTTGGTTAAGCATCTGGCTTCGGCTCAGGTCACGATATCACGGTTCGTGGGTTTGAGCCCCACGTTGGGCTCTGTGCTGACAGCTAGCTCAGAGCCTGGAGCCTGCTTCGGATTCTGTCTCCCTCTCTATGACCCTCCCCTGCTTGCACTGTCTCTGTCTCTCAAAAATAAATAAAAAACATTTAAAAAAAAAGGTCTAAACACTTAGGTGTTTCTCTCTTGCTGAAATGGTAACTCTCTTCCCACCAAAAATTCTATTCAGACTTCATTAAACATCCAAATTAAAACACATCTCTTCACAAAACCTTTCTAAACTGCTCTATCTTTAGGCCTCTCAATGCACTCCGGGTGTTTTTTAAGACTGTGTTCTTAACGTTAATTCATTCATTCAACAAACTACTGATGAATGTATATTGCAATCAGGCACTGTGCTAGGTATTCAGAATATAAAGATGATTAAGAGGTGGTCCCTACTCTTACAGTAATTTATGATGTAGAGGAGAATCCAGAGAAACATATGATTCAACGTACGGTGAGCACAGTACAACGTTAGAGGAATCCACAGGGCACTATGAGAACAACAAGGGAACTTACTACAGACTTAGAAGATGAGAAAGATAAGACTGGAGGTTGAAAGACCAGTCAGGGGCTGTTTCAATAATCCAGTCAAGGATTATAAAAGTCAGAACTAATCTTTCGGTCTGGTGATAGAAGGAAGCAGACCCATTCCTAATATAGTAAGAGAGTAGAACAGACAGGATTTGGTGTTTCCTAATAGGAACAGGGAGCAGGGGGATGCCTGAGAGGCTCAGTCAGGTAAGTGTCCAACTCTTGATCTCAGCTCAGGTCTTGATCTTGGGGTTGTAAGTTCAGGTCTCAGCATGGAACCGACTTAAAAAAAAAAAGGAATAGGGAATAGAAAGAGTCATGAGTAATTTTTAGGTCTTAAGAAACTGGAAGGTGCCAGTACCTTCTTTGAGACACATAACATAAAAGGAGGCAAGGATTTAAAGAAGTGTGCAAAGAAGTGATACAGATTTATAAGTTAATAGCATATTAAAGTGCCTGCAGCCATGGGAATCAATGAGATCACTTCAGGAGAATTTATTGAATTAGAAGTCTAGAGGAACTTCTAAATTTCTGGAGAAGTCAGTGAGGAACCTTGGAAGGATCATATTTAAATGAATGGGTATATGGAGGAAAAAGCTCATGATGGAGACTAGGAAGGAGCCATAGAGTTAAGAAGGAAACTCAAGTCAGAAGAGGTCCCAAAGATCCAGAAGTATATGGGATCCAGGATAGCTAGATAGATCCCTTTATCAAAGTGGAAAGGCACAATGTAATAGACCATATTACTAGAATAAAGGGCAAAACCACATTATCATCTCAATAGCTATACTTTTTCCTAACAAAAATGTGCAACAAACTAGGCAGAGAAGGGAACTTCTTCAACTTGATCAAGAGCATCAATGAAAACACCATAGTTAACATCATACTTAATAGCGAAATAGTGAATACTTTCCTCCCAAGATCAGAGACAAAACCAGGATGTCTGTTCTTGTCATTTCTACTTTACATTGTACTGGAGGTTCTAGCCAGGGAAGTTGGGAAAGCAAAAGAAATCAAAAGTTATCCAGATTTGAAAGAAAGAAATTTAAAAAAAAGCAAGCAAGCAAGCAAGCTAATATATGCATGTGGCTGCCAAAGTGGCTGAGGTTGTGGGATTTGATCTCTGATTGGCTTGTACTTCCTAGTAAACAAGGTCATTTTACATCAAAGAGGAACTGCTGCAAGTTGAAATTGGTTTTATGGAAAACGGGAGAGAGCTGTTTAAAGTCATATATATGATGGAGCAGGCAATCTAGGCTACATGAGAATGAAGTAAAGACAAAAGGGCTGCTAACAGGGTCAAAATGCAGGAGAGGTCAAGATGTACCAGAGTCAAAGAACAATCAAAATAGGAATAGTGAAAACCAGAGCTGTCTATGTTTGGAGTCTGTTAATACTAGGGCTTAAGAACTCAGATATGAGGCAGGGTCCTGGATATGTCCACTGATGAGGCAGCAAGAATTGAATGAACATTAGGGTGTTGAAGAGGTTATATATTTACTGTACTCTTAAGTAGACTCAGATTATACCCAGTAGAAACAGAGAAGGTACACAGCTACTTAACTAAAGCACTGAACACTAAAAGCAATCATTCATTACAACAGTGACTACTTCTCACGTAACTAAACGCTGGAATGAGCTTTTCTACGTCTCCCAGCTGCCCCATGACCTCTTTAGACTTTAAGACACCCTAGCCCTACTTCAGCAACTCATCAGTCCCATGGCTCTTTGACACTTAGAAAACAAAACAGCACATACAGATTGCTTTTCCAGCCCTCCTGAAGCACGTAAAGATCCATGAAACTGCATTAGAACAAGATTGAGAAACACCTTTTAGTTTTGGGCCTATAATTTTCTTTTTAAAGAATTGTTTTTGTATTAGTTTGTATTTTGAGAGAGAGAGCAGGGGAGGAGCATAGAAAGAGGGAGAGAGAACCACAAGCAGGCTCCATGCTGTCAGCACAGAGCATGATGCGAGGTTAGAGCCCACCAACCATGAGATCATGACCTGAGCTGAAACTGAATTGAATGCTTAACCAAATGAGCCACCCTGGTGACCCTCTTTTTAAAAATATTTTTATTTATTTACTTTTAAAAGACAGAGAGAGTGTGTGAGTGGGGGAAGAGCAGAGAGAGAGGGAGATACTGAATCTGAAGTAGGCTCCAGGCTCTGAGCTATCAGCACAGAGCCTGACACAGGGCTCAAACTCATGGACAGTGAGATCACGACTTAAGCTGAAGTCACACACCCAACTGATGGAGCCACTCAGGTGCCCCTTCTTCTTCTTCTTTTTTTTTTTATGTTTGTTAATTTTTGAGTGAGGGAGAGTACACAAGTGGAGAAGGGGCAGAGAGAGAGGGGGCCAGAGGATCTGAAGCAGGCTCTGCACTGATATCAGAGAGCTGGATCCTGGGCTCAAACTCATAAGCTATGAGATCATGACCTGATCTTACCTAACCAACTGAGCCACCCAAGTGCTCCAGAGCCTATAATCTTCCATAACCTGTTTATGTACTTGCTATTGGATTAAAGAATATTTGCCAAACACTTTCCTATCTTTTTAGAGTTTCTCCAAAATTCCATGTGCTGATATTAAAAGGGTTATTATAGGGGCACCTGGGTGGCTCAGTTGGTTAAGCATCTGATTTCGGCTCAGGTCATGATCTCACGGTTTGTGGGTTTGAGCCCTGCGTTGGGCTCTGTGCTGACAGCTAGCTCAGAGCCTGGAGGCTGTTTTCAGATTCTGCGTCTCCCTCCCTCTCTCTGACCCTCAAAAAAAAAAAATTAAAGGGTTATTATAATACATGACATCATTGTCTCTATTAAGCAAATACTAGTTTGGGAGGAGGAAAAATAAATCTGTGTTGACGGGAGAAAATTTACGAAACCCTAAGCGTTTTTCAAAGCTATTTATAAAGCTGATCTAAACAATCAATAATACATTTGACAAAATACAGCATCCATTCTTAAATAAAAACCCTTAACAAAGTAGGGATAGATGGAATATACCTCAACATCATAACCATATATGAAAAACCCACAGTTAACATATCCTCAATGGGGAAAAGCTGAGAGCCTTTCACTTATAGTCAGGAACAAGACAAGGATACCCACGCTCATCATTACTATTTAACACATTACTGGAAGTCTTAGCCTCTGCAATCAGACAACAAAAAGAAATAAAAGGCATCCAAATCAGCAAGGAGGAAGTCAAACTTTCACATGATACTCTACGTAGAAAATCTGAAAGACTCCACCAAAAAATTGCTAGAACTAATACATGAATTCAGCAAAGTCACAGGATATGCAGAAATCTGTTGCATTTTTATATATCAATAACAAAGCAGCAGAATAAGAAATCAAGGAATTGATTCCATCTGCAATTGCACCAAAAACAAGATACCTGGGAATAAATGAAATTAAAGAGGTAAAAGATCTGAGGACACTAACAAATGGAAAAGCATTCCATGCTCGACTGGAAAAACAAACATTGGTAAAATATTGATACTACCCAAAGCAATCTACACATTTAATGCAATCCCTATCAAAATACCACCAAGCCTTTTCCGCAGAGCTAGAACAAACAATCTTAAAATTTGTATGGAACCACAAAAGACCCTGAATAGACAAAGCAATCCAAAAAAGAAAAAACTGAAGGCATCAGGATTCCAGATTTCAAACTATATTTATTACAAAGTTGTTGTCATCGAGACAGTATAGTACTGGCACAGAAACAGACACATAGATCAATGGAACAGAATAGAAAACTCAGAAATGGAACCACAACTATATGGTCAACTAGCCTCCGACAAAGCAGGAAAGAAATCCAATGAAAAAAAGGCAGTCCCTTCAATAAACGGTGTTGGGAAAACTGGACAGCAACATGAGGAAGAATGAAACTGGACTACTTTCTCACACCAGTCACAAAAATAAACTCAAAATGGATGAAAGAGGGGCGCCTGGGTGGCTCAGTTAGTTAAGCATCCAGCTTCAGCTCAGGTCATGATCTCACGGTTCGTGGGTTCGAGCCCCACATCGGGCTCTGTGCTGACAGCTAGCTCAGAGCATGGAGCCTGTCTTCAGATCCTGTGTCTCCCTCTCTCTCTGACCCTCCCCTGCTCACGCTGTCTCTCTCTGTCTCTCAAAAATAAATAAAAAACATAAAAAAAAACCAACCAAAAACCACAAAATGAATGAAAGACCTAAATGTACGATAGGAAACCATTAAATTCCTAGAAAAGAACACAGGCAGCAGCCTCTGTGACCTTGGCCAGAGCAACTTCTTACTAGACACATCAACAAAGCAAGGGAAACAAAAGCAAACAGGAACTTTTGGGACTTCATTAAATAAAAAGCTTCTGGGGCACCTACATGGCTCAGTCAGTTAAATGTTGAACTCTTGATTTTGGCTCAAGTCCTGATCTCATGGTCAGAGTGAGCCCTGTATGGGGCTCTGCACTGAGTGTGGAGCCTGATTGCGATTTGCTCTCCCCTTCTCTCTCTGCTCCTCACCTGCTTGTGTTTTTCTCTTTCAAAAACAAACTTAAAAGATTCAGCACATTGAAGGAAACAACCAACAAAACTAAAAGGCAGCCTAGGGGCGCCTGGGTGGCTCAGTTGGTTAGGCCTCCGACTTCAGCTCAGGTCAGATCTCACGTTCGTGGGTTCGAGCCCCATGTCAGGCTCTGTGCTGACAGCTAGCTCAGAGCCTGGAGCCTGTTTCAGATTCTGTGTCTCCCTCTCTCTCTGACCCTCCCCCTCTCATGCTCTGTCTCTCTCTGTATCAAAAATAAAACATTAAAAAATAAAAATTGAAAAAAAAAGGCAGCCTATAGAATGGGAGATGGTATCTACAAATGACAGATATAGGCTTAGTATCCAAAATCCATAACTCAACACCCAAAAACAAATAATCCAGTGAGGAAATGGGCAGAAGATATGAACAGATACTTTTCCAAAGAAGACATCCAGATGGCTAACAGACACATAAAAGATGCTCACCATCACTCATCATCAGGGAAATACAAATCCAAACCATGATGAGATACCACTTCACACCTGTCAGAAAGGCTTAAATTAACAACACAAGAAACAGCAAGTGTTGGTGAGGATGCAGAGAAAGGGGAACTCTATTGCACTGTTGGTAGGAATGCAAACTGGTGCAGCCACTCTGCAGAACACTATGGAGGTCCCTCAAGAAACTAAAAATAGACCTACCCTATTATCCAGCAATTGCACTATTAGGTATTTACCCAAAGGATACAAAAATATAGATTTGAAGGGGCACATGCACCCCAATGTTTATAGCATTACTGTCAATAGCTAAACTATGGAGAGAGGCCAAATGTCCAACAACTGATGAATGGATAGATGTGGTACATATATACAATGGAATATTACTAAGCCATCAAAAAAGAACGAAATCTGGCAATTTAAAATGATGTGGATGGAGCTAGAATATATTATGTTAAGTGAAATAAGTCAACCAGAGAAAGACAAATCCCATATGATTTCACTTCTATGTGGAATGTAAGAAACAAAACAGATGAACATATGGGAAGAGGGGAGAAAGATAAAAGAGGGAAACAAACCGCAAGAGACTCTTAATGATAGAGAACAAACTATGCGTTGACAGGGAGGTAGGTGGGAGATGGGCTAGATGGGTGATGGGTACTAAGGAGGGCACTTGTTGGGATGAGCACTGGGTGTTGTACATAAGTAATGAATCACTGAATTCTACTCCTGAAACCAATATTGCACGGTATGTTAACTATAAATTTTAAATTAAAAAAAGGAAAAACAAATCAGTAAAGGCAAAAAAAAAAATGTTAAAAAAACCACCACCACAACTGAAAACCCATCAATAATCTTTCACTTATCATTTTAACAAATACTTATTTTATAACTTAATTGTCAGTCACTATTCTAAAGCAGTGAGGATACAATGGTGTAAGATTAAAATGTTATTTTCAGAGAGGTTACATTTTAGTACAGGGAGACAGATAATAAATACACAAAAACTTAAAATACAGATATATAATTTCAGATAGTATTAAGGGATTTGGCAATCGGACAAAGCACATGGAGCATGAAGCTCCTCTAGCTCAAGTGGCCTTGCACTGATAATACCATGCCTCACTGTATGCCTATGCTGCTCTACCAATTATTATTAAGGTTTTGGCCAAGGCCATGAATAAGGTTAAGCAAAAACAAACACATGAAAGTAAAACAGTGATGACAGCATTCATCATGTGTTCTTTGGCAACCCAGTCATGAGTTATTTTCAGCTTCTTATAATTCATGATATAGCCAGCATTGTAATTGTAAACGACCACATGCCAGTATCACATACCATGTTTACACTTGTGAAAGTTCACAGGCTTAAAATCTTTCTGGGATCTTGAGTTACTTTATACTCTTTTAAAAGAATGTATTCTCTCTACTGCTAGACTTTTGACATTTTATTGTCATATCTACTAAAACCAAACCGGAAGAGCAAATTTATATACATAAAATTCTCTTAAAAAATTTTTTCTGACACTTATTTATTTTTGAGAGAGAGACAGACAGATCATGAGCAGGGGAGGGGCAGAGAGAGAGGGATACTCAGAATCAGAAGCAGCTTCCAGGCTCTGAGCTGCCAGCACAGAGCCTGATGTGGGGCTTAAACCCACAAACTGTGAGATCATGACCTGAGCTGAAGTAGGACACTCAACTGACTGAGTCACCCAGGCGCCCCTACATAAAATTCCTTGACTTTGATGTTGTTGAGTTGTAAGCAAATAAGCACTGTGCTACATTTGTTTTCTGCTAAAATTATGAGCTAATCTTGTCATTCAAATATATAAATCCCAAGATCTGTATCATCTATCCATTAAAATTTTTTTGGCCAGTACTATGAATGAAGAAATATTTAAAGCTCAGCCACATCAATTTTTCTATTTGCACTGTAACAGAGTTTTCAGGCAGGGAAGGAGGAAGATTAGGAGCAACTGGCTCTGAAAAAGATCAGTTAGATCAAAAGGCAATCATTAACCCAGAAGTAATCTAGAATTCTTTAGCTTAAGCACCTCCCTGAAGTTGCACAAGACTTCAAAGTCAAATTTAAGAAACAATCAAATTGATAACCCTATTTCTTAAGAGGTTTGCAATTCAGGATGAAAATCAATGTCCCATGTAGTGACATGATTTAGCCTCATTTCTTCATTTCTTCTCAAGTTGTATTGAAATACTCTATTACCACTAAAAAAATGTCATTTTATACTGCCTTGAAAAATAAGAACATTACAAAAAAAAGGGTCTTTTCTAACTACTCCCTGCCTTTTCCAGTGACTCTAAAAATAAACCTTGATTACTACTTCAATCAATACTCACATCTTGATTATATTCCAAGAAGACATGGAAATTTAAATCTTTTCTCAAAATAGGATGTGCTGCCACACGACATAGGAACACTTCATGCATTGCAACAGTCTTCTTGAATATTGCCAAATATTCACTAGAAACAATACACAAAATTAAAGGTAAAACACTGCATCAACTAGAAAACTGCAACAGTTTTCAACAAATACTCTAAATTATTCTAAATGCAAAATTAAAGATACAAAGTTATAATCCATGTAAACAAAGGTTTTAGTTAAACTGTTTATAAAATGTATAAAACCCAGCTCTGAAAAGATTTCATGCTCGTTAATAGTATTTATTATATTTAAATTTAAGTTAATATTTTAAGTCTTATGAACCTTTCTTCCTATGCAAGTTGATGTTAAAAATAACTACGGGGGTGTTTGTTTTCAGCTCCAGAGAAAGTACAACTACAAATTATTTGATACAATATTTATGGTTTGATTTTGAGATAATTACTGCTTTTAAATACCTTTGTAAAAGAAAAAAAATGTAACCTCAAACCTCAGTGAGCAGATTTTCAACATTAATAATTACTTTCATCTAATAACCCAAACACACAAGAAAAAAGCACACCACAGAGAGACTAATTTTTCTCATTACATTGGAAAGTTGTGTTTAAAATATTTTAATATCATCAGTGAATCACAGTGATCATATAGTAATATATGTCAGTTTGAAAAAAGAAACACTCAAGGAAAAGGCCCAATATTCTTGCTTCAACTACGTGCAAGGAGGATAAATTTTACATACCAGCAAACCAGCAGGACCAATGTTGGGAGAAGTTTGATCTCTGTGAGGGTAGTCATTCAGTGAAGACAAAAAAGAAGGATGCAGAGGATGGAGGTAGCAGTAGAATAAACCCAAGGTTCTCTGTTATCCAACCCCTAACCAGACCACAAAAGAATCATGATCAGGGCCACTGGAAAACCACAGATTCTTTAATATTAATATGCTCTGCTAATTTCCAGTTTTCAGTCTTATAACTATAAAAGTATGTATCTCTGTCTGCTCTCAGACTATTGCTTGCACCCAGCATGGACAAAAATCTTAAAATATCTGTCCCCTTACACTTTGACAAAAAAGATCTACGCTGCTAATTTATCTTGTCAAACAAATTTAGCTTTCTGAAGAGGAGTCTAGTAGCCAGGTGGATATTTGCTTTAAAACTGAAACTAAGTGGAAGAGGAAAAAGGAA
>NC_043708.1:60077015-60114515 GCF_006229205.1 Suricata suricatta | reverse complement strand
ACCCTGCTTAAGATTCATGTTCTCTCACTATTCCTCTTCCCCATTCCTGCTAGCTAAAAAAATTTAAAAAAAAAATTTTTTACATGTGATTAAGTCTTTATTTTTTTATTTATTTTTATTATTTTAAAAAATTTATGGGGCGCCTGGGTGGCTCAGTCAGTTAAGCATCCAGCTTCGGCTCAGTTCATGATTTCACAGTTCGTGGGTTCAAGCCCCACGTCAGGCTCTGTGCTGACAGCTCAGAGCCTGGAGCCCGCTTCAGATTCTGTGTCTTCCTCCCTCCCTGACCCTCCCCTGCTCACATGGTCTCTCTCTCTCTCTCAAAAATAAATAAAACATTAACAAAATTTTTTTTTTAATTTACATCCAAGTTAGGTAACATATAGTGCAATTAAAAAAATTCTTAAAAAAACAAGCAAAGAGAATGAAATATGGCCACTTGTAGCAAAGTGGGTAGACCTTGAGGGTGTCATACTAAGCGAAGT
Source organism: Suricata suricatta (assembly GCF_006229205.1). NCBI lineage: Eukaryota > Metazoa > Chordata > Mammalia > Carnivora > Herpestidae > Suricata > Suricata suricatta. The sequence goes on along the minus strand of NC_043708.1, from coordinate 60,114,030 downwards.
AAGTCAGGCAGAGAAGGATAGATACCATATGTTTGCATTCATAGGTCTAACAGGAGACACCTGGCAGGGGACCATGGGGAGAGGAAGGTGGAAAGAGAGTGGGGGAGAGTGATGAACACAGATCAAGGGAGACTACTGAATACTGAAAACGAACCATAGACTGAAGGAGGGGGTGATGGTCATGGTAGGGAGCACTTGAGGGGAGAAGCACTAGGTGTTATGTGGAAACCAATTTGACAATAAACTATTAAAAATAAATTAAAATACAGAACTATCATAAAAAAACAAGCAAAGATGGTCTTGATCTTTGAGAAGTAATTTAGTGTACAGAAGGAGATTGTAGTAAGAAAATGCCATTAGACAAGATGAAGAAGAAAAGGTAGAAATAAGATGGGAAGAGAAGAAGGAATTTTCAGTTTGGTGTACACACTGTCATGTTGTGAAAGTAGAAAGTGGTACACTGGAAAGGCCATGGAAGTTCTGCCCCAACCCCCCTTCCCTGTATCCTGTCCTATGCATCTCTTTCTTTTGGCTATTTCTGAGTTGTACCCTTTATATAAACTGGTAATTTACTTTAAAGAAAAAAAGAAAAAAATGTACAGACAGTTGTCAACCAAATTTCAACTTACACAAAGAAAATGCAAATGACTGAGAAGGAGTAGCTACAAGAACAGAGAAAGAATCAAGTCAGGATAGTTTCAAGGATATCAAATGAAACTAAATTTCAAGAATCTGAGTGTGGACAATGGCTGAGGCACAACATCTGGTGAATACTTAGATTAGATAACTTCTTAAGGTACCCTTCAACTCTAAGTATTTGTCTACCTAAGTGTTCAAGACCATATGGTTTGTAACAATCCCTTAGAAAAAAACCCATTTCACTTCCAATAAACAATAAGAATATAAATTTAAATGAAGAAGCATAATATAGCCATATCTCCACACTCTCAAACTAGGTAATTCAAGATAAAAGGTGATAGTCCATTGTGTTTTGTAATGGGCAATTTAAAAAAATTACGCCAGTACATAAAAATTTAACACACAATAAAGTACCTAAAAAGCTCCTAGAAAATGGGATTAAAATGGAAACCCAATACTCACAATATAACCTGCATAGTCTTCATTTTCAACGAAGGAATCATGAAGCCAGATAAATTCCTCATGTTGTCGAACAACAGAAAACTCATTTTGTTTAAAATTTGGCAATGAACTCTGCAAAGATAGAGATTCTTTTGAGTAAAAAATAAAAATTACACAAAAAGGCTTTTAGTAAACATTTTTTATCTTATTTTCATAAATTAATCTCATATGAAAGATTATCAGTACTTTTAAACTCAAGTATGAAAACTCTGAGACACCAGACAAAATTATCCTGAGATCTTTGAGGAAATTTGTTGACAGCCTCTTATTATTCTACTGCTACCAGTACTTAAAAGGTATGTTATTAATATATATCAAACTCAACTACTCAAAGGAAAACAGATCTACAATCTGAAAATATGCCTAAGAACTGAACCCCAAGAAGAAAATAATATGTAAGACAGTAATTTAATTAACTGAAAGAACAAAACGAACTTGAAATCAAGAATGGTAAAAGATATTAATAGAAGTCTAAGAAAATTAAATTTGCATTACACCTAAGTTTTGTGACTAATTCTTTTTTTTTTTAAACATTTATTCATTTTTGGGAGACAAAGCACAAGTAGGGGAAGGGCAGAGAGAGAGGGAGACACAGAATCTGAAGCAGGCTCCAGTCTCTGAGCTGTCAGCACAGAGCCAATGTGGGGCTCAAACTCACAGCTTGAGATCATGACCTGAGCTGAAGTAGGCTGCTTACCCTACTAACCCACCCAGGTGTCCCAGTGACTAATTCTTAAATGTTAATTTTTAAAAAGTACATTAGAATAAAAAGTACATTTCCCTGGGATGCCTGGATGGTTCAGTTGGTTAAATGTCCCACCCTTGATTTTGGCTCAGGTCATGATCTCATAATTTGTGGGATGGAGCCATGGATACGCGAAGTGTGCTTGGGATTCTCTCTCTCCCTCTTTCTCTGCCCCTCCCTCACTCAGGGATGCCTTCTCTCTAAATAAATAAATTAATTAATTAAAAAAAATTTTTTTAAATTAAAAAGTACATTTCCTTACAACTGTTAACATGAAAGCAGTGACTTATAAACTAAAATATAGTTTCTTTCTAATTATGTTCAAAACCAAAGTTCCAGTCTATATTTTCACATATTAACATCCGTACAATAGCTAAAATAGACAAGTACAAAATCACATTTACCTTTGTGTGAACGGTGAATTTTACTTTATCTCTCTCACTTAGAGCATCGGAAATGTCTACTTGCAGAGCAGCATCACTTTGAAGATCTACATTTATTGCTTTAAGCTAGAAAAAGATAATACCTTAGTGAAAATTCTATGGGTGTTTATAGAATCTCATTCTTCTCAGACATTAAGATCATGCAAAAACAAAACAAAACAAAAATAACAAGACAATCCTAAATCTAAAAAAGTACTCAAATTCATTTAAACTACCTATATATTTTGGAGTGTGGGTTCTTTGGGTATGTTATTATCTTAATCAATTTTCATTCTGTACTCTTCAACTACTCAATGTGCTAAACATTATTCATTATAATATCACTAAAAAAGTAAACTCTTTTTTCTCTCTCCTCTTCTCTGCCATTGTGGTGCATGAAGTTAACTGTTCTTTACCATGGTGGCAGCAGGGAAGTCTGGAAGATACCCTCGCCTCGGAGCTTGGATGACTGGGCTTGAATCCCATCTCTGCCCATTAACATACTCTGAGTTGGGTCTTCTCACAAGACTTTCAGAATCATGCTTGAAACATGGCCAAGAAACAAAAGTAGAACCGTCCCATTCCCCAGTGAACTCAGATGAAAATGGTAATAAAATCAGGTACAATTTCAAGAGAAGGCAATGGAGAAGAACCAAGCTGGTGTAGAAGGGTTAGCACACGAGCTGGCATACATATTTATGCTGCATGAAGATCACATTGTTGTATTCTGTCACTCTGCATAAACATCACTAGCACCTCAACAACAGACATGTTTTACTAGGAAAATGATTTTTCTGTTACTATGCTTCTGCACCAGTAAGGTGATTCAGTAATAAATATGCAAGACCTTTTGTTTGAAAGAAATACATAAAATAAGCTATTTTCCAAGAAGATGGTCCATTAAAGTTCAAATGTTCTAAAATTAGGGAAAGTATCTACCTTTAAGAACAAGAAAAATATGGGATGCCTGGGTGGCTCAGACAGTTAAGCAGCCAACTTCAGCTCAGATCATGATCCCACAGTTTGTGAGTTCGAGTTCTGCATCAGGCTCTGTGCTAACAACTCAGCACAGCCTGGAGCCTGGAGCCTGCTTTTGATTCTGTGTCTCTCTCTCTGACCCTCCCCTGCTCATGCTCTGTGTCTCTCTCAAAAATAAATAAACGTAAAAAAAAAAAAAACCCCAAGAAAAATAATGAAAAGGCTAATAATTTTAACTCTATTGCTTGGTTTAGGTCAGGAATTTACAATGAAACTATTAAATATAATTAAATATATTACATATAACATATTTATAGTGCTAAAAAAAATGGCAACATAATATTCAATAACTACCTCCTGTGATAGGAATTAAATCTCACATTTTACTCTACAAGCTTTAATATATTCAAATGATTGACCATGTTCTCTATTTAGTGCTTCCGTTTACTTGTCTACAAGAAGACTTCCCTACTTATAATTCTTAAATTTATTTTGAGAGAGAGAGAGAGAGAGAGAGAGAGAGAGAGAGAGAGAGAGAGAGAGCGCGAGCGCACACCTGCGTGCACTTGAGTGGGGGAGGAGCCTGACATGGGGCTTGAACTCATGAACTGTGAAATCATGACCTGAACTAAAATCTTAACCGACTGAGCCACCCAGGCACCCCTCTTTTTTGAGTAAACTCTATCACCAATGTGGGGATCAACCTCACAATCCCAAGATCAAGAGTCACGTGCTTTCACTGAGCCAGCCAGGCACCCCTCTATTTATAATTCTTACCATAATTCTATTTATAATTCTTAAAATTTCATCTATTTTTCCCCTTTAAACATATATATACTTAAATGTTTGACTAATTTGAAGAACTATAAAAAAAATTAAAACACACTGAAAGATGAAAATAAATTCTTAGCCAGTTGCAAAGACAGGAAATATTTAAGGCCTAATTAACCACCTAGCCTGCTTCAAATACTCTAGTTGTGAAACCCAAGTCTTACTTTGGGAATCTCACTTAGTTATTAGCATTTCAAATTTTAATTACAATGTAAAAGGAAAAAATGCGGGGAGCAGAATTGTTTATGATCTCCGTCATATATTTTAAAATGCAGGGACACCTAGGTAGCTCAGTTGGTTAGGTATCGACTCTTGATTTCAGCTCAGGTCATAGTCTCAGTTTGTGAGACTGAACACTGCATTGGGCTCTGTGCTGACAACGTGGAGACTGCCTGGGATTCTCTCTCCCTCTCTCTCTGCACCTCCCCCACTTGCATTTTTCTCTCTCTCTCTCTCTCTCAAAATAAACAAATTCATAAAAAAAGTGCATGCATAAAAGGCTTATTGGAAATATAACAAAATGTGACTATCAGTGGGTTTTCTTTATTTATTCCTTTATTCTCCCAATTGTCACAATATGCATGCATTACTTTTACAAATGGTGGGGAGCCCCCTTAAAATGGAAATCCCATGACCTACTAAAATATTAATTTTAGGAATTTTTTCATTAAACAGTTGTTTAACTTTCATTAGTAACAACCAAGAGTAACATAGTATTTCACTTCTGTACTATTGTTTCTAGAGTGAGTAGACCTGTTTTTAAAAGATTAAGACCATTACAGGGGTGCCTTGGTGGCTCAGTTGGTTGAGCGTCCAACTTTAGCTCAGATCAGGATCCTGCGGTTCATGAGTTCAAGTTCCATGTTGAGCTTTGCACTGACAGTGCTAAGCCTGCTTCGAATTCTGTCTCTCTCTGCCCCTTCCTTGCTTGTGCTCTGTCTTTCAAAAGCAAACATGAAAGGGCGCCTGGGTGGCTCAGTCAGTTAAGTGTCTGACTTTGGCTCAGGTCATGATCTCACGGTTCATGGGTTTGAGCCCCATGTCGGGTTCTGTGCTGACAGCTCAGAGCCTGCAGCCTGTCTTCGGACTCTGCTGTCTCCCTCTCTCTCCTACCCTCCACTGCTCATGCTGTCTCTCAAAAAAATAAAATAAAATAAAATAAAACATTAAAAAAAAGAACGAAAACAAACATTAAAAACGTTTAACCAAAAATAAATAAATAAATAAATAAAAGATAAAGACCATTACATAAAATCCAACTGAAGATTCACAGAAGAAATTAATCACTGTTTAAATTACATGGTACTGAGGTGCCTGAATGGCTCGGCTGGTTAAGTGTCCTACTCTTGATTTCAGTTCAGGTCATGATCTCATGGTTTGTGAGATTGTGCTGACAGCTTAGAACCTGCTTGAGACACTCTCTCTCTCTTAAAGTGAATAAATAAACTTAGAAAAAACACTTATGTGGTACTATCTCTGATGGCCTTTAGTAAAAACTTTATATGTAACTTAAGTTTATATTAAATTAAATTTCATCAGTAATCATCTTTTTTAAAGTTTATACTATAAACTTACATAAATTATTTTTAAATGTTTAAAAATTTGTTAATGTACTCAATGCTACATGTAGCCCATTGTCTGATAAAAGAAATGAAATTAAAAGCTGCCTTGAAGGGCACCTGGGTGACTTAGTCGATTAAGTATCTAATTCTTGATTTCAGCTCAGGTCATGATTTTGTGGTTTGTGGGACTGAGCCCCGCATTGGGCTCTGTGCTGACAGTGTGGAGCCTGCTTGGGGTTTCTCTTTCAAATAAATAAATAAACATTAAAAGACAAAAAAGAAAGAAACGTTTCCTTTTTTCTCTTTACTCACAATCAGGACACTTTTAAGATGTTTATTGTGGTAGACAGAATAATGGCTTCCCCCCAAATATCTACATCCAAATATCTGGAACCTATGGGCATTACCTTACAGGGCAAAAAAGGGCTCTGCAGGTGTGATTAAATTAAGGGTCTTGAGATGGGAAGATTATCCTGGATTATCCAAGTGGGTCTTAAATGCAGTTACAGGTATCCTTATAAGAGGTGGAAGGAGATTAGACGGAGACAAAAGGGAGGGCAACAGGACTATGGACACAGATATTAGAGTGATCCAGCCACAAGCCAAGGTTTGCTGGCAGCCACCAGAAATGAGAAGGGACAAGTAACAAATTCTTCCCTAGAATCCCAAGGAGCATGGCCCTGCCGACATCTTGATTTCAGCTCAGTGATACTGTTTTTGGACTTCTGGTCTACAGAGCTCTGAGAATACATTTCTGTTGTATTCAGCCAACAGATTTGTAGTAATTTGTTATAGAGCAGCCACTGGAAACTCATAAATTTATCATTATGATTTTTGGAATAATAATCTTGGCTTTTCTCCATTTCTTATGTTTTCTCTGCCTCATCAAGCATTTCCCAAATGCAACTGGTAAGCATCAACCTGGCTGCAAAACCCCAGGCCTGATCACAGATTTATCAAACAATCTTCAGGGGAAAAGCCTTAAAAACTGTTTGGGAGGGGCGTCTGGGTGGCTTAGTTGGTTAGGCCTCCGACTTTGGCTCAGGTCAGATCTCACGTTCGTGGGCTCGAGCCCCACGTCGGCTCTGTGCTGACAGCTAGCTCGGAGCCTGGAGCCTGCTTCAGATTCTGTGTCTCCTTCTCTCTCTGACCCTCCCCCTTTCATGCTCTGTCTCTCTCTGTATCAAAAATAAACATTTAAAAAAAAACTGTTTGGGAACCCTAGCCTAGACTTTCAGGGTTGTATTTGCTTTTACAATCTGTGAAAACTTCATCTCAACTGCTAATATTTTCTTTTTAATGACTATATAAAACATCGTTCTCAGACTTTATATCTATATGTACATTAAAATTTTCAGATTTAACTGTTGCATTATCAATTTGGTAATACACCTTTCAGGATTTCTACATTTGAATAGCTGCTATTTAGTCTTCCAACTTAAGGTTATTCCCAATTATTTCCTTCTTTCATTTTCTTATCTCTGTATATCAAGTATACTTGCCTCTTTTTTCTGACAACACAACAACTGGCCTTTTCAAATTGTAACTTTTATTTTTAACAAATATTCTTATATTATGTATTTACTGCTGTTGTTCTTGAATCTCTTTTCAGGTATACCTTACATACAACTAAATGCAAGTTTTAAGTATATAATTTGAAGAGTTTTGACAGATACAAAGGTTACATATGACCTGTAATCATGACCACAATCATCCCCAGAAATTCCCACTATTACTTTTACGTTTCTTTTTTCCCTAACTCTTCTGTAAATTCTTTTGTATGCCTTATGAAAGCTTATAACCCTTCACATATGGTCTTAACATCTATTAATACAATCTACCATTTGTCTTTTTCATTCTTTCAGCTAGTATGTTCTAGAACTGATCTCAGGAAAAGCACATGAATCATAAATAGGGTCACAGCAAAATGCTGATGGTGAGATTGTGACTTCTTTCATTTATATTTCATAATAAGTTCAAAATAACAGCTTCACATCTCAATTATTTTCTGTTTCTGAGCTTACAGAGAAAAGGAGACAAAAAGGAATATTTTGTTTGACATTAAGATTTGCTTCACACACATGTTTTTTTTAAAGTCCTGTTTCTAATAACTAAGATATGTAATGGAAAAGCTAGCCAATAAATGAAATCATCCCCTACACAAAAACAAAATTTCCACTGAAAGCTAATCTGCTATACTTCATCAATTCCAGATGCATATTTTGCCCATTCTAACATCTAAAACAGGAATGCCTTATAACTGATGACAAATTCCAGTTTAATTGGCAATCTTTTTTCTTCCTTAGTGGTACATAAAGTATGCCTTCCAGTCAACTGTGCCTTAGATTTGATAAAATATCATATTGTAAATCTAATGTTAATTTCATAAAATATACACCAGGTTTTTCAGGCATATATTCTTATTTTAGAGAAAAGTTAATGTTAGAGAATTTTCATTAAGGAAAAAGTGAAAGCAAACAACTTGTAATTCATCGACATTTAATTAGCTTTTTGAAATTAGCAAGGTAAGTGTGAAGAAATTCTCATTAGACTATATTCACTGGTTTAATCCTCCTCTGGGCTGATAAACTTTGTAGTCTCCTGTCAACGACTGGCTAGGTTAAACATTTGTGACAGGCAGAGCAAATGGATTAAGCAACATAAACACAGTACCATTAGAAAGATAATTTAAAGACATTGTCTTATTGATGATTAATTTTCCACATGTAATTATTTAGTAAAGAAGGCATTCACTACTAGTTTACTATACTGACTCATTTACTATAAAGTATCTACCTTAGAACATTCCTAAATAATTAGTTGTTCATCTTTTGCCAGAAAAGCAAAAGTATAGAGATGGATGGATGGAGGAAGGAAGAAAAGGAAAATGACTATTGCATGGCCTCCCAATTGGTATCCTGTCTCTGTCCTTTTCCCTCTTTAATCTATTCCTTACAATCCCATTAAACTAAAAATCATTCCTTAGCTCAAAACCTAGAGGTTCCCACTTGGAGAAAAGCCAAAGTCCATCAGGCCCTATAAAATCTGCATCTGACATCACCTCAGGCTAATCTATTACTCCTCTGGCTGACTGTAGCCCTGCCATATGGCCTCTCTGTTGCTCCTTAAATACATAGGCATACTGTCACCTCAGGAATCTTTGCACTTACTGATCCCTTTACCTGGAACATTCTGCCCCCAGGTATCTATCTGCATGACTCAATCCTTCATTTTCTTCAAGTTATTTACCAAAATGTCACCTTTTAAGGAAAGCCTTTCCTGGCCACCCTAAGCCTACAACTCAACTCCCCTCCAAAACAATCCCTATCCCCCCCCACCTTTAAAAATGTTTGTTTAATTTATTGCTTATTTATTTGAGAGCATGACCTGGAGAGGGACAGAGAATGAAGGATACAGAGGATCTGAAGCAAGTTCTGTACTGTTAGCGGAGAGCCAGCAGAATGCCAGCGGAGAGCATGACACGAGGCTTGAACTCATGAACCTCAAGATGACCTGAGCTGAAGTCAGATGCTTAATCGACTGAGCTACCCAGGCACCCCCATATTTATATTTTGAGAGAGAGAGAGCACGCACGCACACATGTGCACAAGCGAGGGAGAGGGAAAGAGGGAGAGAGAGAATCTCAAGCAGGCTCAGTGCTATCAGTGCAGACCCTGACGCAGGCCTCGATCCCACAACCCCTTGAGATCATGACCTGAGCCCAAATCCAGAGTTTGATGCTTACCTGACTAAGCTACTCATGTACCCCACACTCCATTTTTTTCACAGTACTTGTTTACCATCTACTATATTTTATTTTTTTAACAGTCCTCCATAACTATAATGTCATTTCAGTAAGGACACGGATTTTTATTTTGTATTCCTGTATTCCCAGTGGTTGACTCGATAAATATTTACTGAATGGAGAGAAGGGCAGAAAGAAAGGTGATAACCATAACTGGGCTAAGAAACTGTAATTAAGTACAATCAACAGAAAACCCCTGAGACAAAAGAAAATTTCATTAGGCTCATAAATTCAGGCCAATTTTTAAATTTATTTAACACCTAGCAGAAATATGATTTTGGAAGTCCTGTAATACATCATTTTTATTATTACTGTATATCTTATACTCAGCAGTCAAATCAAAGGTTGATTATATATACATTTTCTGGAAACTGGCATTTGCAACCAGATATCCTCTCATATACTATGTCTGGCTTGCAAATTCCCATAATTAGTATCAATTCAACAATCAACTCTCTGTGTTTACACTTTGAACTGCTGTATGGGGCTAAAGTCAGAAGAGGCATTTGCAAGCAGATTTCTTCTCACATACCATACCAGACACAATAAAATATTAGTAGGGTATTAATAGGAAAGTACTAATGGTCTTCACCTCTGTATTCCCTCTAAGTCAAAGTTACTATTACTGGTAGTACAAATATAACACTTTACTCTTTACACAATATACTAATACACATTTATTTAATAAACTTTTTAAAGCACTTAAAGTACATTCAAACAACTGTCCTAGGTATTATGGAATATATATGGTGAACAAAAAGCCTTGCCTTCAAGAATTTTGTAGTGAGGAAGACAATCAACTTTATGTAATAAAACACAAAATTATTTTCTATTCTTTTTTCCTTGCCACTTTTACTATGTGTACAATTTAACCTTATCAATACCTCCCATCCTGTGACCTTTCTGTATATATCCAGCCTGTTACCGCTCTCTCTGCTTCCCTTTTCTTCCACCCCACTGAGTGGTATGTCACTCCAATACCTTTTTCTTAAAAACAGAATTGATTAGTTTCTTTTTAATGTTTATTTTTGAGAGAAAGAGACAGAGTGTGAGTGGGAGAGGGTCAGAGAGACACTGAATCGGAAGCAGGCTCCAGGTTCTTTTTCTGTAACTCTTAAATGTTGGTTTCCTCGGATGCTATCTAGCCTCGGCAATCTCAGTCATCTTTGACGATAACTCCTAAATTTATATCATCAACTCAGACCTCTTATTCTAAGTTCCCAATCATACTTTCACCTTACCAACTAGACATACCCACCTGGATGTATTCACTTATTAAACAAATGAGTGCCTTCAATGTATAAACCACTGTCCTAGGTGCTAGGGATAGATTGTGAAGACACAATCCTCATCCTTACAGATCTTACATTCTAGTTTGGGAAGAAAGGGATTAAAGGCCTTATAGGTACTTCAAATCGAAAATATATGAAACCAAACATATTATCTACCTTCTAACTCTGTTTCTCTCTCCTATATTCCTTATTATCTCTTTCTCCTTTGCCCAGACTAGGTACTCATTCAGTCGCTATGCCCTGTTAATTCTATCTCCTAAACATCTCTTTCCTATATCCCTTCTCTCATCCTCTATTTCACTGCCTTAGTTATACCTTCAACATTTTTCATCTGGACTGTTGCAACATCATGTTAACTGATTTCTCTGCTTTAGGTAAGGAAGGATCAATTCACCCTCCACATCAGAATAATATACAATGCTGTTTTCATTTAGCCATAGGCCTTTCCCAACTTAAAACCCCTCAGGATTTCACACTGCCTGGAATTTACTGGCAAGCCTTCCTCTTCCCTGAGAGCCTACAAAATTCTTGGTCAACATTTAAGGCTCAGTTCATTTAGGTGACAGCATAGTGGTTAAGAGTGCCAGACCTGGAGCTACACTGGCTGGGTCTGAACCCAGCTCCGTTACAACCTTGCGCAAGCTATTTAATGTCTCTGAACTTCAGTTCTCCTTTCCAAAGAATAGAAGCAACTACTTAACAGGGATTTGAGAATTGAGTTAATATATGGCAAGTGCCCGGCACACAGTAAATGCTACACTGATGTGTGGCTATCGGTATGTCCTCACTACTTTCCCTTCTCTCAAAGGTAAACACTCTCTCCTTTGTACTCCTGTGGCACTTTATCATAAGTCTGTCACCACACTGTGATGCTAAGTCTTACGGCAGGAACTTTCTCTTTTTCTTCTGCCAACATTCATCTTCTTATCCTCTGCCAATATAATCGATGTCACATTTTGATCTAAGACAACTCTCTATAAATGTGGAATGTATTCAAACTGTTACGTAACTACAAAAGAAAATGCAAACATCTGACCAAGTCTGCAAAAATAAGTCAAATTTCAAGTGGAAAACAAAAAAGGTGAGGGGGGAGAAAGGCATTCTTTTAATGCAACATTAAAAAGCATGCATAAAGCAGACATTCAAGTACAGAGGTGCCTGGGCAATGACAAATGGACTAGAGAATGTCTAGAGTGTGTGGGGGTAGGGGGGGAAGGGGAGGACGTACTGAGACAGCCAGCCTAAAAGTGTTAGGAATGGTGTTTAATGCTTGCATAAAGAGTTTAAGCCTTACTGCAAAAGTATTGAGTCCAAGTAAGTAGTTTTGACTTGTGGTGTTATAGGATTTAGTCATTTTAGTTAGGTAACTTAAAATAATGTGAAGGCTGGATTGGAAGACAGACAAGAGACATAGATCAATGACAGGAATTGCTACAATCCAGGCAAGAAATAGCAAGGACGCTAAGTGGGGCCATACAAATGAAAGATGGGATAAACAATATTTTTGAGATGAAATCAACTGGCCTCAGTGACGATACTAATAGGATGATGAAGGATATGATACAGAGGTTTCTTGCCTGCAAGACTGGAAAATGGTAACATTAACAAAGATAAGGAATAGACAGGGAGGAGCAAGCTAGAGTCTAGGAGAGCTGTAGTTACTCCATGTGCAGTAATGCTGAAAACAATAAACATATTATTTAGAATTAAAATCAAATGCTTAGAATTATGCCATCACACTGGCACCCACTGCTCTTATTTAACAAGCACATCAGAGGAAAATGTATCCAGTTCAAAGGGCTCATTTGTTTACTAAATAATACTTTATTGTCTTTCATTTTGGGGAAAAAATAGCCTATTACATAGAGATATGGCTAAAGAGTGGCCAGTAATTTTCAATATTGTGTATTTCTTAAAGCCTGCTTTTAAAGTTTCTCATAAAACAATATTTTCTTTTTTTTTAATTTTTAATGTTTATTTCTTTATGAGAGAGAGCGAGAGAGCATGAGCAGGAGAGGAAAAGAGAGAGAGAGAGAGAGAGAGAGAGAGAGAGAGAGAGAATATCAGAAGCAGGCTCCAGGCTCTGAGCTGTCAGCACAGAGCCCTATGTGGGGCTCGAACTCATGAGCCTTTGAGCTGTGAAATCATGACCTGAGCTGAAGTCGGCTGCCCAACTGACTGAGCCACCACCCAGGCACTCCTAGACAATATTTTCTTAAGACTGTAATATTCCCTACTGTTCCATATATCATAATGAAAATTTAAGGCTGCTTAAAAATGTGCTTTATTATTTATTTTTCCTAAGTTTATTTATTTTGAAAGAGAGAGAGAGTAAACACATGAGTGGGAAAAGGGAAGAGAGAGTAGGGGAAAGAATCCCAAGCAGGTTCTGCACTTTCTGCGCGGAGCCTGATAGCAGGGCTCGAACCCACGAACCGTGAGATTATGACCCAAGCTAAAAACGAGTTGGACACTTAACCGACCGAGCCACCTATGCACTCCTAAAAATGTATTTTAAAATACTGGCTTTAATGTTGCTTTCTTGATGCTCTATAGGAAATGCCTGCATTATTTTTGAATCTGTGATTCATATCAAAATTCCTATCAACATATACACTTCATGCTTTTTCTCTAATAAGACTTTCTTTTTTAAAAGGATAAACAAGATAACCTAAACTAAAATTACTCTGCTTAAAAGTTCTAACGGCAATTCGTTCTACCAGGACAATAACAATATAAAGAAATTTAAAGAGGCCAGATATTTCTATCCTTGAAATGAGGAAATAGCAAGATAACTGTGTAGTTATAATCAAACTCCAGTGCCCAAGAGAATCTTCTTGGATGCTTGTTGAAAAAGTGGTGTATGTCTACAGCTAGAACAATCCTAAAATTTGTATAGAACCACAAAAGACCCCGAATAGCCAAAGCAATCCTGAAAGAGAAAACCAAAGCTGGAGGCATCACAATTCTGGACTTCAAGCTGTATTACAAAGCTGTAATCATCAAGACAGTACATTACTGGCACAAAAACAGACACTCAGAACAATGGAACAGAATAGAGAACCCAGAAATGGACCCACAAACGTATGAACAACTAATCTTTGACAAAGTGGGAAACAATATCCAATGGAAAAGACCGTCTCTTCAGCAAAAAGTCTTGGGAAACCTGGACAGCGACATGCAGAAGAATGAACCTGGAGCACTTTCCTACACCACACACAAAAATAAACTCAAAATGGATGAAAGACCTAAACATAAGACAAGAAGCCATCAAAATCCTAAAGGAGAAAACAAGCAACAACTTCTTTGACCTTGCCCATAGCAACTTCTTATTAGACAGGTCTCTGTATGCAAGGGAAATAAAAGCAAAAATGAATTATTGGGACCTCATCAAGATAAAAAGGTTCTGCACAGCGAAGGAAACAATCAGCAAAACTAAAAGGCAGCTGACGGAATGGAAGATGATATTTGCAAATGATGGGCAGATAAACGGTTAGTACCCCAAATCTATAAAGAACTTATCAAACTCAACACCCAAAAAATAAATAATCCAGTGAAGAAATGGGAAAATGACATGAATACACACTTCAAAGAAGACATCCAGATGGCCAACAGACACATGAAAAAATGTTCAACCTCAATCAGCCAGGAGCTACAAATCAAATCCACAAGATACCACCTCACACCTGTCAGAATGGCTAAGGTTAACAACTCGGGCAACAGCAGATGTTGGTGAGGATGCAGAGAAAGAGGAACCTTTTGTACTGCTGGTGGGAATGCAAACTGGTGCAGCCACTCTGGCAAACAGTATGGAGCCTCCTCAAAAAATTAAAAATATAACTACCCTATGACGCAGCATGTACTACTAGGTATTTATCCAAAGGATACAAAAAAGCTGATTAGAAAGGACACATGCTCCCCAATGTTTACAGCAGCACTACAGACAATAGCTAAAGTATGGAAAGATTCCAAATGTCCACTAACAGTTAAATGGATAAAGATGTGGTATATACAATATTAATACAATGGAATATTACTCGGCGGTCAAAAAGAATGAAATTTCGTCATTTGCAACAACATGGATGAACTGGAGGGTATTAAGCTAAGCAAAATTAGAGAAAGACAAACATATGATTTCACTCATGTGGAATTTAAAATACAAACAGATGAACATAAGAGAAAGGAAGCAAAAAATAATATAAAGAGAGAGGGGGACAAAACATAAGAGACTCAAATACGGAGAACAAACTGAGGGTTGCTGGAGGGGTTGTGGGTGGGGCGATGGGGTAAATGGATGAGGAACATTAAGGAGAACACTCTTGGGATGAGCATAGGGAGTTATATGAAAGTGATGAATCACTTAATTCTATTCCTGAAATCGTTATTACACTGTGTGTTAACTGACTTGGATTTAAATTAAAAAAAAAAGAAAAGGTAGTGTATGTCAATTACACTTGGATTGAAAAAACAAACAAGAAATATAAAAAAAGAAATAGTTATCTGTCCTTCTCCCTACTTCAGGATGGCAGGACCCAGAAACTTTTGTTTTCCAAACACCTCAGGTGATTCTGAAGTGTTTCAAAGCCACTCTGAGAAATACTTGTAACTGGCTCTGATTATCAGAAACATGGTTTAAAGTCCACCTCAGACTTTGTTGTGTGACCTCAGACTACTTACTTTGTTTCTCCAAGGTTCAGATTTCTCATCTATAAAAGGGGAATACTTAAAATTTCACAAGGATGGGAGGATACAATGAAACCATGCTTATACAGTACTTAACATAGTGCCCACCTACAATTATTACTGTGATTCATCCAGTTCCACAGGACAAAAATAAGGAAGAACTGGACATATATACATATTCACCATGACATTCTAAATGCTTTGTTATTCATGGTAAAGTTTTTTCCATTTTCTTGTTAAAATGTTCATTTATAAAATTCTACAAAAACCTCCTAGTCAGGCATGCTCTGTCTCCCTTTTCCTTTAACTTTGGAATACATGAAGGAAGTTTTTGGACACATTACATAAGTGCTTCCAGTTTAATAAACAAGCCTTACCAAAGGCATAAGGCAATGAGCATGAATATTAACCAGAAAATACTTTTCATATCAACATACTAAAAAAATTAGTATTTTTACTCAAAATAAGTCGGATTTTACAGGAAAGCAAACACTGTTTGCTTTTTCTGGCAGACCACAAAAATTAGACAAAAGTTATATAAGAATGCCAACTGTTTATATTTAGAAAAATCAGTTTACCTGGACTATAATCAATTCATCTCCTTTCATTACACAACTCTACTGGTTTCCCCTATTATAAAATCCTAAATGCAATTTATAAGTGACCATCTAACTCCACTGACTTATTCCAGAAGATGTATATATACACACACACAGTTTTTTTAAAACTCAGCAGAAACAAAATTTCTTGGAAATAACCAGAAATCTACAGGCGCCTGGGTGGCTCAGCTGGTTGGGCATCCAACTCTTGATTTTGGCTCAGGTCATAATCCCAGGGTCATGATATTCAACTGGGCTTTGAGGCTCCATGCTGAGTGTGTAGCCTGCTTACAATTCTCTCTCTCTCTTTCCCTCACTCTCAAAATCAATTAATCAATAAATAAACAAACAAACAAAAAAAAAACCCCCAGAAATCCTGTATGATGCTTTCACACTAGCTAGAAATTCTAAATGATCCTTTTGTGAAAACTGAGAAATTTATCAGAACATCATTTATAAAAGTATGCAGCCTCCTCTGCATCCTTTTTATCATTTGAAAGCTCTAGAAAGCTCATCAGTTAATACCATCTCATCTTTTATTTAAAAAACAATAATAATATCCCACAAGAATATTTTATCATCTGCAAAAAATCAAATAACTGATGGGTCCATCATATCCTCTAACATGAATAAGTAAAAGCAAAATGGAAAACTCAAGTGCACGCTGTTTAATGTGATGGAACCAAGGAACCTTGCTGAGCTGCAATCATCATACATAAATATTTTTCAAGTGCTCACTTGTACAATGCACTATACAGATTACCACCCTTCAGCCAAGGCAAATGGGGGGGGAGGGGAGGGAAGGGAGGGAGGAATCGAAGCCCTGGCGGTCCTTTCTTAAGTATGCAATTAGGCTCAAACTACCACCAAGGGAACTCTGCAAAAGATGTATTTTTTGGACAGTAAGAAACGTAAAGATAACGTGAGCTTCCAGCACTCTGCAAAATCTGGTAGAATACTGGATAAGAGTTAAGGTTCCGCGACAGTGAAATTCCTTGCAAAAGGGTAATTTAGAAAAAGCTTGTACTATATCTTGTTTTAGGAGAGAAGGGTGGGCGGCAGCGGGTTCGAGGTCCACAAGAGAATACCGAGGGTGCCGCCAGGAAGATCTGAGAATGGGTTTTCATAGCCCCCAAAGTGTCGAGGGTGAGGGGAGGGATCCAGGTTCGGCCTCGATCTCCACTTCCCCACCTGCCCCTACCCAAGTGGTGTAGGAGGTCAAACGGAGGGTCTGAGTCAAGAAAGCGGTGCCGGGTCCCCGGGAAATCAGAACGGAGCGGCCCCGAGGGAGGAAGGGCTGCAGGAGGGCGGGGCGCAGTGCACCGAGGGAACCGAAAGGAGGACGGCGGGGGAATGGGGCCGTGCGACCGGGGACCCTTCCGGGTACCACACCCGGACACCAAGGCGGGGGTGGGAGGGTCCCGTCAGCGAGAAGGAGGCAGAACTTACTCCGCGGTCCTCCTCCGAGAGGAAGTCGGGGCCGTCGTCCAGGCCTTCCTGCGGTGTTGCCGGGCCCGGCGCACCGGGGGAGAAGATGGAGTTGGGGAGACACAAAGGGAGACATTAGTGCCAGGCCCGCGCGGCCCCCGCTCCCGCCCCGCGCCCGCCTCCCCCACCGCGCGCCCGGGGCTCGGCGCCGCTGAGAACACCCACCATCATGGCTGCTCCGAGTCCAGAGCCAGCGCAGGCGCGCACCGCACCGCGGGGCCGGAGGGAGCCGGCAGGAGCGGGAGGGGCGGAGCTGGTGGCGGCGGGTGGGGGCGGAGCCTCGGAGCAGCCCGCTCCGCCCCGCCCTGGAGCCGGGGGCAGGGGGCCATGAGCTGTAGGAAGACGGAAGGCAGCGCCCTCCGCCCGAGGTCGAAGCACCCCAGTCGGAAAGGGCCCAAAGGCCCAGACCCACATGGCTGCGGGCAGGTCTCAACTGGCCGGCTCTGACCCGGAAGGAGCCCAGTGCCACCCGGGGAGCTGTCCAGTTCCCTTTCCCTGAGGGCTGCAATGAAAAAACCAAGCAAGTGCTCTCCAGAAGCACAATAAATCATCTTGTCTTTGTATTATGCCACACGATAATTAATCACAATTAATATTTTGCCCATAGAAATTGTGGGAACTAAGGGCCTTCATACAGTCAGCTGTAATCAACCTTTTACTGTTGGTGAGGTAATAACCTCAGGGTTTGGGGCGCTAATGATTGAGCACTATAAAAATGAGCTGTTTGCGTTACAAGAGTATTCCTTTCCTTTATATGAACGAGTGCCTCCGGATCTACTCTCACTGTCCAGCCGTGTAGCACCAAGTGGGTATCCACAGGCAATTCAAAAGATGAGACAAATTATTCCTTAACCTTTGCCCATGTCACCTTTACACATAAACACACACTCAAACACACAAGCTAGTCTTGTGCTTCCAGTCATTTAATGGCATCAGCATCTTTAAATTTTCAGTCCAGAAACCTCCAAGTCCTAGTCAAATCCTTCCTTCTTCTTCCTCACTCATCATACCATTTAGTAACAAATTCTATTTCATCTGTAATTTATTTTCTGTCTTTCTCTTAAACTGGTCCCATTCCTTCCTTTCCTCCCTTCCACAGCAATTACCTTCAGTATTTGTTTGACCTTTGCAATACTCTCCTAACTTTTCTTTTTTTTAATATATATATATATATTTTTTTTTATTTATTTTTGAGAGACAGACAGTGCGAGCAGGGGAGTGTCAGAGAGACAGGGAGACACAGAATCTGAAGGAGGCTGCTGGCAGCTCAGAGCCTGACGCAGGGCTCCAACCCAGGAACCATGAGATCATGACCTGAGCCAAAGCCAGACGCTCAACCGACTGAGCCACCCAGGCGTCCCTCTCCTAACTTTTCTTATTTCCATATCTTTCCTCCATTCTACATACTGTTACCAGTTTTCCTCCTAAGACACAGACATCAATGGTAATGCTGCTACCCTGTTCAATAATCTTTACACATCTTTATTACATTAAAGTCCAACTCCTTGGCCAAGCATTTAAGGCCCTCTATACTCCATTCCCTCCCTCTTTTGTTGAATTGAAACTCTCAAAACAATAGTGGTAAACAATTAATATTTTCATGAGAACTTCTTGTAGCTTTCATTTTGTATGCAAAGAGAACCGAGGCAGAGAGAAGTTGAGTTACTGCCCAAACAAGGGTTATTCTCCAATTGGGGTTGGGGGAGGGGTGGTGGCTTTATTTTTTGTCTTTTGTTTCTTGTTTCCCAATGCATTGTAATAACTACTGGAGTCGTGTTTTTCCACTGGGAGTCATGAGGCATCATGCGGCACCAGTGTAGTGTGATGAAGTGTCAGGAGGGATGTTCTGGTAATTTGTTGCTGATGAAAAGTGCCAATATTTTCTAATGATTTGTTTTTGGTTTGAAAGTAAGTAATGCCAGTTATGCTCTGCTTCCCAGATGGAGAGAGGAGTGGAGCTACAATTAATGAGTGGGATGTGCATACAACTGATAGGTGGGTTCAAGTGTGTCCTGTGGGCAAAGGTTGAGAAGTACCACCTAGGACCACCTAACTGTCTCTGATCATTAACCAAGGGTTTCAGTACTTAAGCCAAGTCCAGAAATCTTGCACAGAAACACTCATATTATCAAATGTCAGAACTTTAAAGTCACTAGTTAAAAACAAGATTTAAAATATGAATAGCCCAATAGGGGTGCCTGGGTGGCTCAGTCAGTTAAGTATCCACTCTTGATTTCAGCTCAGGTCATGATCCCAGGGTCATGGGATTGAGCCCCGCTCGATAGGGCTCTGTGCTGAGTGTGGAGCCTCATGGAATTCTCTCCCCTCACCCCCTGTCTGCCCCTCCACAACTTGTGTGTGTGTGTGCATGCACACACATTCTCTCACTCTCTCTCTCAAAATAAATAAACATTTTAAAAATATATGAGTAGCCAAATAAAATCATCAACAAAGACTTATAGTAATTAGTACTGTCTAAATCAATAACTGAAAACTCACATGAATAGAGAACTCAACCTTGAAATAATAAAGTTATTCATTAATACCTGAACAGACCTTTCTGGGTAATGCTCTCAAGCTATATTTTATGAATGATAAGAAAGATTTATCACTAACTGATGCTAACAACTATCAAAAAGGCAGTTATAGAACTTAAGAAACATCAAAGGAAAAGAAACTAAGATAAGCTCATATAATAGATTTTTCTGCTTCTTATAAAATCAAGAAGATATTAAAGCTGAACTACTTTTTTAGTACTCTTAACCAAATAATCAATTTTTCAATTTGTCTTAATAGGTTTTATGAAATTACCTACTTTTATATAAGTTCCATGAGCAAATTATGTTGAATCAAAACCTGATCATTTCATAGATTTAGGTAGGTGAAAATAAAATATTAGAATTGAGAGTAGTTTCCTAATAGTGTGCTTCAAAAACAAATGTATTGGAACACTTTAGAGAAGAGTAAACTTTTAGAGAATAATAAATGAGTGACTTTAAAATTTTGAAAATCAAAAATTGTATCTGCTTTGAACATTATGTCAAGCAAAACTCAAGGTTTTTTCCCAGAAAAAAACCTTAAAAATATGAAATGATGATTATTTAATTAGATGTAGAAGAAAACTGCTTAATTCCTTTTATCATGTTCCAGTCAAAGAAGATTTCACCAAAATGCATTTTTGTCAACTCCTCACTTCCTCAACTTCTAGATCATTTTTTGTTTCTGGGCATAGTACAGTATTCAATTTACAATGGAATTATATCCTGATAAACCCATTATAAGTTGAAAATATTTAAGTTAGGGGCACCTGGATGGCTCAGTCGGTTAAGCCTCCAGCTTTGGCTTAGGTCATGATCTCACATTCGTGGGTTTGACCCAGAGTCAGGCTCTGAGCTGTCAGCACAGATGCCTGCTTCAGATTCTGTGTCTCCTTTCTCTCTTCCCCTCCCCCTCTCATGCTCTGTCTCTCTCTGTATCAAAATTAAATAAAACATTAAAAAATTTTTTTTAAAGTTTTGAAAATATTTAAGTTAAAAATGCATTTAACACACCTAGTCCACTGAACATCATAACTTAGCCTAGCCCACCTTAAACATGCTCAGAACACTTACATTAGCCTTCAGTTGGCAAAATCATCTAACACAAAGCCTATTGTACAATAAATGCTGAATATCTCATGTAATTCATTGAATTCTGCACTGAAAATGAAGAACCGAATGGTTGCATGGGTACAGAATGGGTGTAAGTATACGGTCGTTTACCCTTGTGATTGCATGGCAGGCTGGGAGCTGTGTCCAGCAATGGTAGCTCTGACAAAATGAATCACTTGTAATCCAGTACTTGGAGATAATCATTGTTCATATTTTGGCAAATATGCTTTTAAATGTTTTGCCCATGCATATGCCTCATCTAGTATTTTTATTGACATAATCAATATCATGTTTCATAATATTATGTCATATTATTAGATAAGTTTCTATTCTTTGGCATGAATTTTAATACCTATGATATTCTGTCAGCTAGGGGCACCTGGGTGGCTCAGTTGGTTAAGTAGCTGACTTTGGCTCAGGTCATGATCTTACAGTTCATGGACTCGAGCCCCCCATCGAGCTCTGCGCTGACAGCTCAGAGCCTGGAGCCTCCTTCAGATTCTGTATCTCTGTCTCTCTCTGCCCTTCCCTGCTCACACTCTGTCTCTTAAAAATAGATTTAAAATATTTTTAAAAATTGAAAATATTCTATCAGCTAGATGTATCAGTGCATTAAACTAAACCCCATTGTTTGAAATTGATATTGTTTATATTTTGGTTTGTTACTTGAAAAAAAGTATAGGGCACTGGGTGGTTCAGTCGGTTAAGCATCTGACTGTGGCTTAGGTCATGATCTCACAGTTGGTGAGTTCCAGCTCCGAGTAGGGCTCTGTGCTGACAGTTTGGATCCTGGAGCCTGCTTTGGATTCTGTGTCTCCCTCTCTCTTTCTGCCCCTACCCTGCCTGTGTGTGCGCTCTCTCTCTCTCTCTCTCTCAAAAGTTAATAAATCTACTTAAAAAAAAAAAGAAAAAAGTATAAAACATATCCTCATAGTTAAATCTTTGGAAATATCTCTATTATTATTATCGGTTAGATGTTTATTTATTTTTGAGAAAGTGCAAGAGGGGCAGGGGCAGAGAGAAGGGGGCAGAGGATCAGAAGCCAGCTCTGCACTAACAGCAGTGAGCCTGATGTGGGACTTGAACTGGGAGATCATGACCTGAGCTGACATTGGACACTCAACTGACCAAGCCACCCAGGCTCCCCTAGTGCTTTGCCAGATCTTAACTGATGTGTTTTTTAAGGAAAAATGTTAGAATAAATTGAAAAATTGAAAGTGTCCCTTGGCACACATATATCTCTGAAAGTAAATAGCAGTGGGGTTTGGTTAAGTACACTGATATATCTAGTTGATGTATTTAAAACATTATTCTGGAATTCTACAAAATGCTTCACTGTTACTCCTCAAAAGTACCTATCAAACAAAGGTCATGAAAAAATGGAAAGACAGAGGCAACTGCATGGCTCAGAAGAGTGTGCAACTCTTGATCTCGGGGTTGTGGGTTCGATCCCCATGTTGGGTGTAGAGATTACTGAAAAAAAAAAAAAACCTAAAAAAACTAAACAAAACAAAAAAGGAAATATAGACAATGTCACAGACCAAGAGCACTGAGAAGACTTAACGACGAAGTACAACACGGTATCTTAGATAGATCCTAGAACAGAAAAAGGACATTAATGGGGAAATGAGCTCAATCTGAATAAAGTCTGGAATTTAGTTAATGATAATATACTAATATTGGTTTCTTAGTTTTGGCAAATGTACCTCAGTGATGTAAGATGATAACATTAGAGGAAATTGAAACTGAATGAGAAGTATAAGGAAATTCTCTGCTATCTATTGCATTGGACTGGTTATTTATGTATTTATGTTCCCCTGCCCCCACCACCCAATCCATATGCTAAGATCTTAATGCTCAGCTGGATGGTATTAAGGGGGTAGGTTCTTTGAAAGGTGATTACTGTCTCCCACAAATGAGATTAGTACCACTATAGAAGAGGCCCCAAAGAGACCCCCCCATCCCTTCTGCCAAGTGAAGTTACAGTAAGAAGACAGAAGACAGCTGTCTATGGGGAACAAAGGCCCTACTAGACACTAAATCTGGCAGTGCCTTGATCTTGGACTTCTCAGCCTCTAGAACAGTACAAAATAAAGGTCTGTTATTTATAAGCCATTTAGTTTCTGATATTTTGTTATAGTGGTCCAAATGGACTAAGACCTTATCTTTGTAACTTCTCTGTAAATCTAAAATTATTCCAAAATAAAAAAGTTTATTTAAAAAAAAAAAGCATGATTCTGAGAAGGGATTCAGACATCCGTGGCACAAAATGATTCACGCCTACCTGAGAGCCTCAGATGTAATTGAACAAGGGAAGAGAGAGCAGCAGGATCAAGTGGGAAGTTTTTGTGAGCCAGGGCTGGTAGTAGGAACATCTCTTCTGCCTGCGTTCAGTCACATGGTCTGTCCTGATACAAGAAGGTCTGACAGTAACTCCTGGACTGGTCTGCACTATGGAAAGTCACACAACTCAGCTAGCCATCTACCCACCACGTGAGTTCGGGCAGTGCAGTTATGTACTTCCTGTGCATCACTCAGGATTCTAACAGGAAACAGATGTCACACTCAAATTAAGAGATTCAAGGAAGGTTCACTTACAGAGGGAACAAGTTCAAACTTGAGGGTGGCTATAACACAGGACCAGAGCCAGCAAACCCCAGGCCAGTAAAAGCCCAAAGGGATTGAAATCTTGAAGGCAGGAAGAAGTCCACCATCGCAGTAGCACAGTAAGGAGTCTGTAATGGATCCTCAACAACTAGTTTTAATTAAATTGCAATAAAATGGCATGAAAAAGCTGGGAAATATATAATAAGCGAGCCTGAGCTTGAGCAGAAAAGTTAAAAAATAACTCCAAGTGCAAAGATTTGAATCAGACAGAACTGCTCCAGAATTCTAGCTTCGCCATTTCTCTTTTTACTTTTTTACATTTTTTGAATGTTTTTTTATTTCTTTCTAGAGACAAAGAGAGTGTATGTGAGCAGGGGAGTGGCAGAGATAGAGAGGAAGAGAGAGAATACCATTCAGGCTCAGCGCAGAACCCTGTGTAGGGCTCCATCCCACAATGCATAAGATTATGATCTGAGCTGAAATCAAGAGTGGGGCACTCAACCAACTGAGCCACCCAGGTGCCCCTAGTTTTGCTACTTCTTAATAAGATAGGACTTGCTTCTGTAAAATATTAAAATATTGAATATAAATACATCCCTAAATTGGATTCCCTGCCTCTCCATATCTGGCCTGAACCTTGAGGCTTACTGGCCAAGGGCAAGAAAGAGCAGTCACTTGCCCTTAATTGCTGGACACTTGGCTGGTGATGTGGTTGGGACATACAGCTCCCCTGACCATGTAAACAAGAGATTTCTGCCTGTCCTGAGACTTTGGCAGGAGGCCAGAGTGGAGAGGGACACAGTAGCTCAAGCCCTTTTTAGCCTTGATGGGGGGACAAGAAAACAAGAGAAGAGGAGGGCAAGGGCAGACGCATAGGTCTTGACCTCCTCTCTTCAGACTTCAGGTCTAGAGGAAATGGAGACATTAGAAAAACTGAGGCTCGTGCTGGTAATAGGGAGACACTCTTGTTCTTGATCACTTTAAGACCTTCTTGAGATGAGCTATCTGGAGGGCTGCCCTGATGCTAACCGGGCAGTTCAGCCCTATCAAGGAGAAAGAAGTCTTGAGGTTTAGCTTTCCTTGGGCTATTGTTGAGACCCACAAGTTTCCCCAACACTCAGCCCTTCCTCAAAGTCAGAAGACAGCTAAGTCAAGTGTCTGCAATCTTCATGTGTAAGGCACCTAGCTGATACTGAGTATGTTGGTGACCATAGATGCTGGAAGTTTTTTGAACTCACTTGGTTGAGAAAAACTCCTTGTGAGGTAAGGCGGATTTGCAAGGCAGGGGCCTCCTGCTGTCAAATGGCAACCTATGTCTACCCCCTACTCAATTATTTTTGCTTGAGCACTGACCCCCAAGGTGCCTTGTTGACTGGTATCAGGAGTGACTTGTCCCCTTATGCTAAAAATATGCTAACTGTACCTTGTGAAGGAACTTATTATAGGAATTTCTTCTTTTGTGTTTATGGGAGCAAATATTACATTTCCCGAAAAACCTGTTTTTCTTCCCTTCAAGAAAACAGGCTATTGACCCCTGTTCACAAAGAACTAACTTTTGCCTTTATTATGCTAAAAACATTGCCTTGAATTTGAATGCTAAAGATACCTTCCTTCCCCATATGATAAGCATCTAAATCACCTACATCAATCATTATTGATAAAGATTATGCATGAGTCTTCTACCAATCTATGTTCTGGGAAATTTTTACATACCAAAGAACTTGTCAGAAATCATTGTCAGAGGCAATTGCCACTTCTGTTTTGTACCCCATACGTTTTTTTTTTTTTTCAATAAATAAAGCTGACTCTTCAGTCAGTGCAGAGATGCCTGCCTGATGAGCAGAAAGAAACTCAAGGCTCTCTCACTCTCTCTCGCCAACATCGTCCATCCTTCAGGGAGCCCTGGACCTGCTGGAGCTGGACTCCAGCACATAGAGATGTTCTGAGGACTCAGACAAAACTTTGAAAGCTCTATACAATGCCTTCTTCCTGCCTAGAGATCTTAGAATAGAACAGTTCCTATCCCTGGCCTCTTTCCTATCTCCACCCCTCCCCACCCCAAACCCCCAAATCCCACGCTTGTGCCAGCTGGGATGATTTTGGTCTCAGCCTTCTCAGAAGCAGAGAGTTGGGCCAAACGACCTCTTGAGGTTTCTTTCTGCTTTTTGACTCAGCAAATGTACTGAATTATTCACTCTTATATATTCTACAACCACATTTTTTAGTCACTTCTCTGACCTTGCTATTTAAACAATTTCCTTTGCCTTGCAGTTTCTAAAAAGGAAAGTCTGAATATGTATATCCTCATTTTAAAGGCATATTGGCAGAATACACTAAATCTTAATTATTAAAATTGTCATCCCCTCTTGTATTTTAACTAAACTCATACCTTGTATAAACTTGCTATGGAAGAGTCTCAGAAATACACCTGCTACAGGATTCACTGAAAGACGGAGACTGAAGTAATTGTAAAGGGCTGGTCTGGGGCAGGAGAGTGGTGCTCTGGAGGAGGTGAAAGATGTTCAGTCTGGCTTGTGGCTCTATGGCTAGAAGCTTCCACGTGGAGGTAATATTCCCCAAACCCTATTTTTTTCCCCCCTCTGGCCCCTCAAAGAGACTACACTACCCAGACCCCATGGGGATAAGAGTATCTGTGTGACTAAGTTAAATGGTATGTAAGTGAAAAAGACACGCACAGGGCTGTCTGTGAAAAATCTCTCATATGAATGTATTAGTTTTCTTACTGCTTCTGTAACAAATTACCACAAACTTAGTTACTTAAAACAACACAGTTTTATTCTCTTACTTCTAGTGGCCATTAGTGTGAAATCAGTTTCACTGGGCTAAAGTCAGGGTGTTAGCTGAGCTCTTCCTCCTGGAGTATCTAGTGGGGAATCCAATTCCCTGCCTTTTTTTTTTTTTCTTAGCTTCTAGATGCTGCCTGCGTCCCCTGGTTCATGGCCCCTTCCTCACTCCAATGTCTTTGATCCTCACATCTCCTCCTTCCTCCTTTGACCCTCTTGCTTCCCTCTTATGAGGACTTTAGTGATTACATGTAGGGTCCACCCAGATGGACCAGGATAATTTCCTCATCTCAAGATCCTTAGTTTAACCATATCTACAAAGTCCCTTTTGCAATATAAGATAAGAATCACAGGTTCTGGAGATTGGATTGTGGACATCTTTGGGGACCCTTACTCAGCCTACTGCAGTGACCCTAAACACTTTGTCTTTTCAGCCCTACGGATATCGATAAAGCTGAAAGATGTGGGAAAGTCCTACAGTAGAAGGCCAGGACACTGAATGCCTGGGTAGAACACAGTTCCTTTGCTGACCACACTGGTCTGTGAAATGAGAGAGAAAAATCTTTTATTGTGGTGAGCCACTGTGGTTGACTGAACTATTGGCACAATGCTTAACCTTCCCTGCGCCTTCACCTTTGCAATGGCCTCATTGTGAGTGGAGTGTACTTCCTCATCCTTTGACTCTAGGCTTGACAATATGACTTACTTTGGCCAGTGGCATGTGACTGACAGTATGCCTAGGTCTTAAAGATTATTTGTACGTCCATTTGCATTCATTTGTCTCTAGTGTTGTCATGAGCCCAGTCTAGAGCTTCATAATGGAATGGTTGTTGTTTTACACCAATATATTTTAGAATAGCCTACTGGATAGCAAAAGTCAACTAATATAACTATTGAGCTCTTAGTTTGCTTATTACAAGCAGTTAGACTAAAGCAGGGGAGAACAACTGAATGAGGGAGATGGAAGAATATAATGCTGGAGCCAGAGAGCTGGGGGTGGGGATTATTATTCCAGTGGGATAGCAGTTCCCAGTGACAGCAAGGTAAGGGTATAACCATGAAAGGGAATGGCTAAAACTAAATGGGGGCATTGTCACTACAGATGAACAGATCAAAGATAATGACAGAACTTGAGTAGGAATGGAAGGCTGACTACAAGCCAAGTGCCTGAGCCACCACTGAATAAGGACAGTTGGTCTTGAGACTGGAAAGCTAAATATCAGGTAACTTTGGCAAGAAGAAAATTCAGAAATGCTGGAATGGCCCTGTGAAGTGTACTAGGAGTGGAAGACCTCCTCCAAACACCTGTTATATGGAACCAAGGGAAGGGTGAAGTAGTTGGGAGGTGAGATCTCTGCTTGGGAAGATCAGCTGTGTTTGGTCTCAGTCATCTGATTTAGTCTCCCAAGAAGAAGAAGAAAGTCAGTGGGGATGGGAAGGCTTCATTAAACACAAATGTTGTGAGATTATACTAAAGCTTCTGCTGAGTAAACCAAAGAACAGTGGCACTAGCTGGGTCCCTCCACAAGGCTTGAATTACGGGCAAAATGCAGAAGTATTTCCCACTGGTGCCCTTATTTGATAACTGGCTCATTTTTTCATAGATTCTAGGACAAGACATAAGGTATTTCAACTATAATTCAATAATAAATATTAACAAATAAAAGGGCAAGAAAAAGCATGAGAGTATTTTGCATGTCCTTTGTAGAAATTAAGTGTGCGAATAATGCAATCATGGGCTTGATGTTTGAGTGCTCCTGAAAAAGATCTGGAAGTGGAGCACCTGAGTGGCTCAGTTGGTTAAGTGTCTGACTTTTGATTTTGGCTCAAGTCTAGATCTCATGGCTTATGAGATTGAGCCCCGAGTCAGGCTCTGACCTGAAAGCGCAGAGCCTGCTTGGGATTCTCCCTCTCCCACTCTCTCTACCCCTCCCCACTCACAGCATCTCTCTCTCTCTCTCTCAAAAGAAATAAACATTAAAGAAAAAACTCTTGAACACATCAGAAAAAGAGGATCTGGAAGTGTCCATAACTTACTTCTTTCTGTAGCTCTGAAGATAGCCTGAGGAGTTTAAATTCATTTTCCTGCAATGTTGCAAAGATGGCCCTCTGCAACAGATTACAGCTTCCTGTCCTCTGTATGGATGGCACTGCAGTGGCACAATTCCATGTAGTCTACACACAATTCCATGGTGTCATTAACAGAGTGACAACCTCCAAGGAGATCTGTGTCCTAATCCCTAGAACTTGTAAATGCATTACCTTACAAGCCAAAGGGGAATTTAATTTGCAGATGGAATTAAGTTTGTTAATCAGCTGGCCTAGAGACCGAGAGCGATGCAGAGATTATCCTGAATTGTATTAGGTAGGCCCAGGATAATCCCGAGGGTTCCTTTAAGTGAAAGACAGAAGCAGAAGAGAAGCAGAGAGGTGGCAGTGTGACAAAGACTCGGCCCAATATTGCTGGCTCTGAAGACAGAAGTGGGCCATGGGCCAAGGAGCGCAGCCAGCCTTTAGAAGCTGGAAAAGGCAAGGAAACAGCTTCTTCCCTAGAGCCTCCAGAAGGACTACCGCCCTGCTGACACCTTGATTTTAGCCCCATGAGAATCCTTTTCACTTCTGACCTCCCACACTCTAAGAGAATAGTCATTTTCTCACATGCACTTATCAGTGCTCAGCTGAAGATTTGATGAGAACTGTCTTCAGATCTTTGCAGCTCGCTCTCTCTATGCAGCCAATCTCTCTGGAATTGAAAACTGTAGTCACCTGAGTGTTCTCAAATTCTTAACTATGTCTCAACTCAGGAAGACTGCAGGGCTCCACGTAGTTTCCCCCTTTCTGGGCCACTGTCTGGAAATGTTTCCTGGCAGTAAGCTGGGATGACCTTTGACCTCATCTTTTTCGTTTCCCTTCAGATATCCTTGTTCTCTGCTGCCTATTGTTGAATGTCTGAAGCTGTTGTTTCAAATATTTTGCTCCATTAAAAAAATTTTTAAGGCAGTCAGCAAATTTGGTTCCTCTTACTTCATCATGGCAGAAAGCAGAAGTCCCAGTAACCATATTTCAATCACAGATGGGCTATTTTTCCCTGAACAAATTTGTTAACCTCTCAGCCCTCACTTCCGCAAGTGAATTTTTTTTAAAGAGACTACATTTCAGAGCAGTTTTAGGTTTGTGACAAAGTTGAGTGGAAAGTACAGAGACTCTCCTTATACTCCCTGCCCCCGCATGTGCATAGTCTCCCACATTATCAGCACCCCAAACCAGAGTGGTACATTTGGTGGTGCTGATGCGCCTGTATCGACACATCATTACCACAGGGTCCATAGTGCACAGTAGGGTTCATTTGTTGTGTTCAACATGCTATGGGCTTGAACAAACATATAATGACAAGTATGCCCAGTATGGTATCATACAGAGTAGTGTCACTGCCCTAAAAATCTGTGCTCCACCAACCCACCTCCTCACTGCCCCCAACCCCTGGCAACCACTGATCTTTCTACTGTCTCTACGGTTTTGTCTTTTCCAGAATGTCATATAGATGGAATCATACAGTATGTACCTTTTCAGATTGGCTCTTTTCATTTAGTAATATATATTTAAGGGTCCTCCGTGGCTTTTCATGGCTTGATACTCCAGTGTCTAGATATTTCCCAGGTTATCCATGCACCCACTGCAGGGTGTCTTGGTCACATCCAGGTTTTGGCAATTAGGAACAAGCTACTATAAATATCTGTGTGTAGGCTTTTGTGTGTGCATAGTTTTTCAGTTCTTTTGGCTAAATACCAAGGAGCATGATGGCTGAATCATATGGCAAGAGTATGTTTAGTGTTGTGAGAAATGCTAAACTGTCTTCTAAAGTGGCATTCCTACCAGCAATGAATGGGAGCCCCTTTTCTCCATATCCTACTACCATTTGGTATTGTAAATGTTCTGGATTTGGGCCATTCTAATAGATCTGTAGTGACGTCTCATTGTTGTTGTTGTTGTTTAAATAGTCTTCATGCACAGCATGGAACCCAGCACAGAGCTTGAACTCATGACCCTCAGATCAATACCTAAGCTGAGATCAAGAGTTGGACACTTCACCAACTGAGCCACCCAGGCACTGCTTATTGTTTTTAACTTGCATTTCCCTGATGACATATGCTGTGGAGCAAGCAGATCATGTGCTACCTGTAGATCTTCCTTGGTGAGGTATCTGCTAAGGGCTTTGGCTCATTGTTTCGATCAGGTTGTTTATTCTCTTATTGTTGAGTTTTAAGTGCTCTTTGTATATTTTGGATCACAGTTTTTTTTTAGAGATATGTGTTTTACAAATAGCTTCTGTTAGTCTGAGGCCTGTCTTTTACTGTCTTGCCAGTATCTTTCACAGAGAAGAAAAATTTAACTCTAATAAAGTCCGACTTATCAATTCTTTCTTTCATGGATCATGCCTTTGGTGTTGTATCTAAACAGTCATCAGCAAATTCAAGGTCATTTACCCTCTAGGAGGTTTATAGTTTTGTATATTACATGTACGTCTATGATCCGTTTTGAGTTATTTTTGTGAAGGATGTAAGGTCTGTGTCTACGTTAATTTTTTTGCATGTAGATGTCTAGTTGTTCCAGCACCATTTGTTGAAAATTCAGATGATCTTCAGTGATATTCATGTGTGTATAATATAAATGTCAGCTGCATGGATATACTCAAGCTCTTTGAAATTCAAATTCCATTTAGTTGAAATACTCATCCCCAATGTCTCTGAAGCTTCTCTGGCACCTACTATCCCCTTGGTGTCCTCTGCTTGAAGTCTTGGTTCTAGCAACATGATAGCCCCTCAATTCAGTGTTTCTTCTGTCTTTTCCTCACCTCATTCCCTCACTAGAGACCAATCTCTTCCCTCTGAAGCGCTACTCATCTACACTGTATGTGAACAGGTATTATCAAAGGAAGAAAGTCATAGAGGAGATGATATTCTAAGGGCAGAATGATCTAAATTGGATTTTAACATTTCTGAACTTAAAAATCCCTGGCCCATTCTTTCTGATGGAGAAATCACTCTGTATCTCTTACAAAGTCTCTTGGCATTATGCTGGGTCCCTCTTGGGGTCACTGCTGGTTCATATGGCATCTTAGTGTGCCTTTAGGAAAAAAAAAAGCCTTCCTGCAGCAGGCTAGCAATTCACAGCTTGACACAGAAAGTGGGCCAGATTTCAACTCCAGTGCCCCTTGTCTTGCTTCAGCCTTTATCCTCCCCTAACTTATTTGTCCTTAACCCCCAAATTCTTGTTCATTTCTTATAGAGTAGTTTAGCTCTCTTTCTTTTACTAATTCTAGGCCATCCAAGCTATTCCCCAAAGTCTCATCTTCATAATTAATTTAAAAATGTGTTCCTAAGTCCCTCAAAAAGTTACAAATAGAACTAACCTACCACCTAGCAATTGCACTACTAGGTATTTACCCAAAGGATACAAAAATGCTGATTTGAAGGGATACATGTTACCCCCCCAATGTTTATAGCAGCATTGTCAACAATAGCGAAATTACGAAAAGAGCCCAAATGTCCATTAAGTGATGAATGGATAAAGAAGATGTGGTACATATACACAGTGGAATATTACTCAGCAATCAAAAAGAATGTAATCTTGCCATTGGCAATGATGTGGGTGGAGCTAGAGAGTATTACACTAAGCAATATAAGTCGGAGAAAGACAAATACCATATGATTTCACTCACACATGGAATTTAAGAAACAAAACAGATGAACATACGGGGAAATGAAAGAGAAAGGAACCGTGAAACAGACTCTTACCTACAGAGAACTAATTGCTAAAGGGGAGGTGGGCAGGGTATGGGCTAAATGGGTGATGGGTAGTAAGGAGGGCACTTGTGATGAGCCCTGGGTGTTTTATGTAAGTGATGAATCACTCATTTCTATACCTAAAACTAATATTGCACTGTATGTTAACTAACTGGAATTTAAGTAAAAACTTGGGGGAAAAAAAAGAAAAAAAAAGTAAAAATGTGCTCCTAAACTATAGCAGTTTTAACTAAGAAGTAACACTGGTGTGTTGAAAGTTTTTCCCCTCATTATATGTACATTGTAATGATGGTGTTGGTAATGATGATGACGAACATAATGACAATAGCCCTTAAGTAAATATACTTAAGCTATTATATGAAGAGAAAAAATGCTTTTCCAGGGAAATGAATTGTCCTTTCTTTAACAGGTAAGAGAGTGCATATTATACCCCTGTTTGCCACAGAATAGAAACCAGAGTCTCTAAAGTGCTTTAAGCTTTCAAGTTGAAAAATGCTTAACTCTGCAGATGCATTTTGCAAATGTATATGCATGGCAGAAACCTAGGAAATTCCTGGAAGACAACAGGATGTGAGCCCAGCTTTATGAAGCGTATGTATTGTCACAGTCATCAAATTCTTTAACAGAGCACACAGAAGCAGGAGACATCTTTGACATAATGTATTTCTGCAATTCTAAAACATACCAACAGCATTTTGAGGAGACAAGACAGTGTATTAAATGTTCATACAACAATAACCTACATCCTGATTTCAAAACTTTACCTTTTATATTCTTTTTTTAACTTTATTCATTTTGAAAGAGAGAGAGAAAGAGAGATAGAAAGAGGTGGAAGGAGAAGGAGATGGAGAATCTCAAGCAGGCTCCATGCTGTCAGTGCAGAGTCCAGATTGGGGCTCGATCCTATGAATCATGAAATCATGACCTGAGCCAAAATCAAGAGTCAGATGCTTAACTGACTGAACTACCCAGGCACCCCTCAAAACTTTATTTTTAAAAAATGTGTTTTTTTCACATACCACAGTTATTTGCTTTGATGGCTTGGTTTTAATTTAAAAATGTTTTTAGGGGTACTTGGGTGGCTCAGCTGGCTGTGTCTGACTCTTGGTTTTGGCTCAGGTCCTGATCTCATGCTTTGTGAGTTGGAGCTCCGCATTGGGCTCTGTACTGACAGCACAGAGCGTGTTTGGGATTCTCTCTGCCCCTCTCCTGCTTGCTCTCTCTCTCTCTCTCTCAAAATAAATAAATAAACTTAAAAAAATTTTTAAGTTCCAGTATAGTTGACATACCATGTTCTTAGTTTCAAGTATAGAATATAGTGATTCAATAACTCTATACATTACTCAGTGCTCATTATAAGAAATATACCCTTAATCTCCTTCACCTATTTCACCCATTCCCACCCCCCCCACTGACCTCCCTTCTGGTAACCATCAGTTTGTTCTCTATAGTCAAGAGTTTGTTTTTGTGGGGCGCATGGGTAGCTGAGACAGTTAAGCATCTGACTCTTGGCTTCAGCTCAGGTCATGATCTCATGGTTCCACGGGATTGAGCCTTGTGTGGAGGTCTGCACTGATATCATGGAGCCTGTTTGGGATTCTCTCTATACCCCTCCCCTGCTTGCATGCATATGGGCATTCTCTCTCTCTCTCTCTCTCTCTCTGAAAAACAAATAAATAAACTTTTATTAAAAAGTTTGTTTTTTGGTTCATCTCTTTTTTTCTTTGTTCTTGTTTTGTTTCTGAAATCCACATGTGAGTGAAATCATACAGTATTTGCCTTTCTCTGACTTTTTACATTTTTAAATGTTTATTTTTGAAAGAGAGAGAGAGAGAGAGAATGTGAGTGGGGGGAGGGGCAGAGAGAGAGGAAGACACAAAATTTGAAGCAGGCTACAGGGTCTAGCTATTAGCACAGAGCCCAAGGCACAGCTTGAACTCATGAACCGTGAGATCATGACCTGAGCTGAAGCTGGATGCTTAACCGACTGAGCCACCCAGGCGCCCTGGTATTACTCAATCTTAATGATCATCTACTTTATACCAAGAGCTGGGCTAGGAACTCCTGGAGGAGGAGATAAAGAAGAACATTATGATTATGCTGTCTTAGGAAAAGAGACCAGATAAGAAATATTTGGTAAATTTAATTTTATTAACTGAATTTTGGGGTTATGTATTGAATATATTTAAATTATCCAATATATTAAATTGAACTAATTAAATGTTAAGTATGTTATGTTGCTCTAAATATACCTGTTTAGCTTAATGTATTCTGTTTTATATGTATGACTTAGAGATAATTTTGTTTGTTAATAATGCTAACCAAAGAATGCTTTTTTTTTAATTAATTTAATTTTTAAAGTAATCACCATGTACAATGTGGGGCTTGAACTCACAACCCTGAGATCAAGAGTCACATGCTCCACTGACTGAGCCAGCCGGGTGCTCCAAGAATGTTTTATTTGTAAGTGGCACTAACCCAGTTTCCCCAAGAAAATTAAAATAAATGACTTAACCAGAGTAGAGCCCTTACCTCTAATCCTGGGCCTTCGAAGTAGATGAATCAATTAAAAATACTTCTCACTTCTGGTGCACCTAGGTGGCTCAGTCAGTTAAGCATCCGACTCCGTCTAAGGTCAAGATTCTGCGGTTCGTGGGTTCAAGCCCTGCGTCAGGCTCTGTGCTGGCAGCTCAGGACCTGGAGCCTGCTTTGGATTCTGTGTCTCCTTCTCTCTCTGCCCCTCCTCTGCTTGCATTCTGTCATCTGTCTCTCTCTCCAAAATGAATAAACTTTAAAAAACTAAAAAAAAAAAAAAAAGAAAGAAACACCACCTATTTCTAAAACAGCAAACTTGAGATGTACTAGGACATGGCAGGTCCTTGTTCCTGATGGCAAGAGTGAATGGCCCTATAGGACACTTTAGGGTTAGACATTATCCTAGGTGTGTGTAAATAGCCAGTCTTCAAGGTGACCTCAGGGAATGTTGCGTTGATAACTGCAGCCCCAGACAAAATCTGATCGCATCCTCATGAAAGACTCCAAGAAAGAATTTCCTGGCCAAGCCCTTTCCAAATTCCTAACTCAAAGAAACAATGAGAGAGAATAGGTGATTATTGTTGTGTTAAGTCCCTACATTTTAGGATAAATTATTACTGATATCAAATGTATTGAGGTGATGTTAAGTCATTGAAGGGTAGTAAGCAGAAAACTACATGGTCAGACTTGCATCTTAAAAATAATCCACCTGGGGGCACCTGGGTGGCTTAGTTGGTTAAGGGTCCAACTTTGGCTCAGGTCATGATCTCACAGTTTGGGAGTTCAAGCCCCTCATTGGGCTCTGTGCTGACAGCTCAGAGCCTGAAGTCTGCCTCAGACTGTGTCTCCCTCTCTCTGTGACCATCCCCTGCTTGTGCTTTGTCTATCTCTAAAAAAGCAACACTAAAAAAATTTAAAAAATATCCCATCTGGGGCCCTTGGATGGCTCAGTCGATTAAACATCCAACTTCGGCTCAGGTCATGATCTCACTGTTTGCGAGTTCAAGCCCCGTGTTGGGCTCTGTGTGGACAGCTCAGAACCTGGAGCCTGCTTTGGATTCTGTGTCTCCCTCTCTCTGGCCTCCCCTGTTTGTGCTCTTTATCTCTCTCTCTCTCTCTCTCTCTCTCTCTCTCTCTCTCTCTCTCTCTTTCTCTCAAAAATAGACATTAAAAAAATCCCACCTGTGGTGTGGAAGTTGGGAAACTAAAGGCAGGATGCTAGGTAGGAAGCTATAGCCCCATCCAGGTATAATGTGGTAGGGACCAAAACTAAGTGAGTAGCAATCAAGCTGGAGGTTAGAGAAATAGATAAAGAGTGTTTATAAAAGACAGAACTTCCTCCATTATATTATAATTTAAGAAATTTTTTTAACTTAAGTAGACTCCAAGCCCAACATGGGACTCTAACTCATGAGCCTGACATCTAGAGTAACATGTTCTACTGACTGAGCCAGCCAGGTGCCTCAGGAGTGCTTCTACTAAGTGACTGATTGGCTGTGGCAGGAAAGGTAGAGACTAAAATGATATCTGTGGTTTTTTTCCCCTTCCTAGAATCTTGGTGTGTGAGTAACAGATTCCTCAGCTCTGATAATTTGTGAAATTGTATAACTTCGTAAAAAGGATATTCTCCATTTGCCTTCCAGATCTACTCTTCACTCTTCTTTACCCGGCTCTGTGACCGACCCATATGGACTGTTCAATGTTTTTGACTGCCAGGGGGGTTCAACCAATGAAGATCTCCAGCAGAGATTAGAGAAATAGGAGACAGTGAAGGTGGTGTTATAATTGCCCAATCTCATCCCTGAAAGGTCACCTTGGGCTGCCTCGTTCTTTGACCAAATCTGAGTCCCCACATTCCCAGCAGAGAGCAGTAGGCAAGTAAGAGGAAGACTGGGTCCCAGCCTGAGTCTGCCCTCTAGAGTTCGTGGATTTAATACAGAGAGGAATTCTGGGGAAGGAAAAGAGAGGAAAGAAAGAAAGAAAGAAAAAGAAAGAAAGAAAGAAAGAGAGAGAGAGAGAGAGGAAGGAAGGAAGGAAGGAAGGAAGGAAGGAAGGAAGGAAGGAAGGAAG
>NC_043708.1:60045192-60076915 GCF_006229205.1 Suricata suricatta | reverse complement strand
AAAGAAAGAAAGAAAGAAAGAAAGAAAGAAAGAAAGAAAGAAAGAAAGAAAGAAAGAAAGAAAGAAAAGGAAGGAAGGAAGGAAGAAAAGAAAGAAAGAAAGAAAGGAAGAAAAGAAAGAAAGAAAGAAGAAAGAAAGAAAGAAAAAGAAAGAAAGAAAAGAAAGAAAGAAAAGGAAGGAAGGAAGAAAAGAAAGAAAGAAAGAAAGAAAGAAAGAAAGAAAGAAAGAAAGAAAGAAAGAAAAAGACATGTTCCTGGGATTGGTATGCATATGTGTGTGTGCAGTAGATTTACTTGGTTTTAATGTTAAAAGGAATGTGATTACATTTTGGATCCCTATCTGGTAGAAGAGACACATACTCATGACATGTGAACTGTGGCACAGAATAGGTGCTCAATAACTGGGGAATAAATGAGTGCATGGATAAATGAAAAGTGGATGAATTCTAGGTTACACTGCACAAGAAGATAAGGGCTCTGCTTTTCAACACATGTATGGAAAGCAGTGAGCTAGTTCATATTAGAAGTCCAGTTGGCTCTGATGGCCAGTGGGCGTGGGCATCCCTGTTCTTACTGGACCCTTGCTGGGCCTTCCAGACATCAGGAAGGACTACTGGCTGCTGGCAAAGGAAGAGAAGCAGGGAAAGAAAAATAGTAGAGAATACAAATTTCAAATGATGCACATTTTTCTATCACTGTCATTGGCATTTCTTTCTTTTATGGTTCAACAAGTTCAAAGAAAAATTTAAGTGATTTAAAGCTGCAAAGTAGTCACTAGATTTTTTTTTTTCAGCTTCTTATAGACTCTCAAGAAGTTGAAAAACTAGTATGGAAAGACTAGTGTGCATTAGAAACTGTGTACCTTACAGAAATATATATTTTTTAAATTTAAAATCCAGTTAAATATTTTGGGGTCACTTTATTCCATTTAGTTATTCTTCTGACATGTTGATTACTTTAGAAATTAGGATGTTCACAGACAATTGATCACATGTAACGATATCTTAGACACACTTCTGATTAAGGAATCAAGTTGGTTCCAAAAAAAAAAGTTACTGCTCTCTCTTTCAGAGGATAAGCCTTCAAAAAAGGTCATTCATTAGAAAAGTTACAGAGAGAAAGGGTTATATTTAAAGTGTTTCAAAAATGGGAGTCCTCTTGTGAACCATTTAGCTACCTGGCTCTCTGGAAGGTAACCAGTAGAGGGCACTCCAGGCTACATAGACTGCAAAAAATGCTCGTGGATCAGTTCAGAAACCTTAATCTTTTTCTTCCTGAAAGATATTTTCACCTCATTATGAGCTTGCCTCTTGGATAATTGCAGAGTAGTTTTCTTGGTGACAAAACCCAGAGCTTCTGAACTCCCAAACAGTCATGTTAATATTACACGAATAATTTTAAAATAACCTATTGTTCTTGTATCAGTGTTGCCCCATTATTCAACTTTGAATCGGTCACTTAATGATACAGGATTTCAGGAAATAACACACTCATGATTATTGGGATTTCTTAATCCTGAATGCTCTTGCCTGAATCCATATACATTGCCTGAACCCAAAGGCAATGCGGATCTCTTTCTACATCAGCCTTTAAATAACTTAGAATGTGCTTTGAGCAGCCTGACAGGAGAGCAAAGTGTGCTCTTTTTCATCTTTTATGAGCAACATGCAAAATAGGATTATAATTTTCCCTGTAAACATGCAGAAATAACTAGAACCTCAGCAGAAATAAACCAATGTGTGTTTTTGATGCAGCAAAAATCCTCTGGAAGTGGGAGGAAAACTAATATTTGCCAAAGACTTAGCACTCGTTGGGCACTGGCTAGGTGTTTTATACACAACGTCATTTCATGCTCCTGCTGACATGCCTACCTGGGGAAACAGAAGTTGCTCAAGGACATCCAGCTAACTAGTGGCAGGAGAGAAGCAAACCCAGATGTTTCTGGCTCTGGGAGACTGTTTTTCCGGGGAGCTCCCTGATCTGTACTCAGTCACTCTGTCATGACGCTTCCTGGCACTTTCTGGGAACGTGTTCCACAGTGAGGTTCATGTTCAGTGATTTCTGATTGCTTGTGTTTTAGAATTTGCCTGTTGCTTGCAATATGCCATCTGTTGTTATGAAAGTGCCCCAAACTGGGGTAATAGAGTTAAAAAAAAAAAAAAAGAAAGGACTTTTTTTGTAGGGGCAGAATGGTAAGAGAAGGGGGTTGGGCAGAGGCAATGAAGGGGGACCTTTGTTTTTCATTCTGTATATTTTGTCATGTTTGAATATTTTATGATTAGAACATCTTCACGCATTACTTTTTTTTAATAGAAAAGGAAAATAAACTCTCCAGAAAAATATGAAAAACCACTGTAGAAAAAGACACAGTGCAGTACTTTTTTTTAATATATATTTATGATATATTTATAGTAATTTGAAGATAAAGACCTCTTTTGAGAGAAGAAAAAAGAGGACCTAGATTTCATTATATGGCTATTTTTTTCTCTTCATCCCTCACACCCTACACACAGAAACACAAACAAAAGCCTCTTGTTTCCCCTGATGGAACAATGATGACTAAGTGAATAAGTCATCCAGTCACCAAAACTTCATTCCCAGTCATTTGACACCATGTAGGGAATACTATGTTGGAAATGTGCAGCTGTTCGAATCCCGAGGAGCACCACGCCTGGAGGTGACAGGGTTTGAAAGAAAGAACTAGTCACTACTAGTAGTCTCTAAAGGAACTGTGGATGCTTCATTTAAACAGTTGCACCATTAATTTGAGGTCATAAAGGGTGGAAATATGCTTCCCCCTTTCTTCTCCTTAACTCCAGCACAGACTATTTTCATCATAAGTTGAAGGAAATAAGTTTAAAAAAATTTAGGGTTAGATGTGTAAACTAGAGCCTGTTCAATTCATTCACTGTCCTGTAAACAACTCTAAAGTCAAACTTGTACCGGTAAATGGAAGTACTCTGGAGTTAATTGTTAGACGT
This sequence comes from Suricata suricatta, assembly GCF_006229205.1. Lineage (NCBI taxonomy): Eukaryota > Metazoa > Chordata > Mammalia > Carnivora > Herpestidae > Suricata > Suricata suricatta. The sequence continues at coordinate 60,073,935 of NC_043708.1, read as the reverse complement.
GAAAAGGGTTTAATAACCTCCCCTGATGATTCAGTATCTGCTGAGAAGAGTTTACAGCAGAGAAGCCCGACAATGGGAACAGAGTCACGACACTTCCCCCTCCATTACTCACACTGCTTTGAAACCTTATTAAAATTAGTGCATTGTGAAAGCTCTATTTATTCCAGTTATTCTGGCAAAAATCCCCTTGTTAGGTGGCAAGAGCACGTTCAGCTTTTTTTCAACCTTCAGCAATCGGTATCCTGCTTTCTCTTTCACCACCTCAATAGTCAGAACTGCTTATGTATTCATCAGTGCCCCCTGTGCAGGGCAAATTTGTGCATCTATACATACATATTGTATTAAGCACACATATATGTGTACAGGTACATGTGCACACATATATGTAGGCTTATACACAATATACAGACATGTATATATATTCATATATTTTGTCTTAAGAAACTGAGAGCCTATAGAACAGATTTTCCTTTTGCCTGCCTTTTCTTTCTGATCTTTGATTTATTTTATTTTTGAGAGAGAGAGGGCGAGAGAGTGCGCGTGCCCGCACACATGCATTCCCAAGCCAGAGCAGGAGGGGCAGAGAGAGGGAGAGAGAGAGAATCCCAAGCAGTCTCTACAGTGTCAGCAGAGACCCTGAAGAAGGGCTTGAAACCATGAACCATGAGATCATGACCTGAGCCAAAACCAAGAGTCAGATGCTTAGTGACTGTGCCAGCCAGGCGCTCCTCACTCTGATCCTTTAAAACTCACTGTGGAGCACTGGCTGGCTCAGTTGGTGGGTCATGTGACTCTTGACCTCGGGGTTGTGATTTTGTTGGGTGTAGAGATTACTTAAAAATAAAAATCTTTAAAAAATAATAAGAAATGAAAAATAAAAATCACTGAATTACTGCCTCATAGGCTTGTTCTTCATAAACCTTTCCACGTAATCATATGTATAAGATCTGGCTCATAAGCTGAGTAGATGTGCTGCCGTCATTGTGACCATGTTATGTTCACCTACTTGATATTTTTACTCATTCTCTTGGTTCTTAAGACTTCTTGGTAAAAGTGCTCTTTAGGAGCATTTTAATCCATAGATCTACGTTACCTCTTATTTTTTAACAGTACAGAAAGGTGTTATTTTACATAACAAGAAGTCCAGAGGTGGGGCAGTTTCCGAGTTGGTTACTTTGGTGGCTCAATGTTGTCAAGGACACAGATTCTTTCCATTTGTTCTCTGGCCATCCCAACTGAATTGGCTTTTGTCCCCTAGCCTGTCCCTTCTCAGTCTCCTATGAAACTTCTCTTCCTGATTGTTCTTGGTTCTTTTTCTGGTTTCCTTCCCTAAAGCAGTTTTGCCTCAGGAGATCTGAGGCTTTGCAGGTCCAGGGTATCCTCTACTCTATTTCTCCAGAAGGTACCTGATCTGACTCCAGCTGGCATAGCTCTAAGTCCCAGGGCCCCTCTCCTAACCTAGTGTTGAGAATTAATTTGCACCTTGAATGAAAAACCACAAGCAGGGGTGGCTCACCCTGAGTGGCTCAGTCAGGTGAGAGCATGACTCTTGACTTTGCCTCAGGTCAGGATCTCGTGGTTCTTGGAATCAAGCCCTGAATCAGGCTCTGCACTAATAACTACTTGGGATTCTCTCTCTCTCTCTCTCTCTCTCTCTCTCTCTCTCTCTCTCTCTCTCTCCCTCTGCCCTTCTACCCCTCTTCTGCTTTTTCTCTCTCCCTAAAAATAAATAAATAATAAAATAAGATAAAAGAAAAGAAAATAAAAACCATAAGCAGCTTAGGGATGGGATTCGTTGCTTCCTCCTCATTCTCTCTGCACCCCATTCCCTTGGGTCTCTGGGTGTCCGGCATACCCTGCTGCTTTTCCTCTGGCCTGGAAGTCTCCCCAGGTATCAGACTGGACCCCTCACAGAATAGTCCCTCCCCTGTGAAAGTCACCCGTTCTGTGGCTTCCCCTTTCACTGCTCTGTCACTTCCTTTACCTTATGTAGGAAGAGAATCAAGGGTGCTTCTGTGGCTCAGTTGGTTAAGCATCCAACTCCAGTTCAGGTCATGATCTCAGAGTTCACGGGTTTGAGCCCTGTATCAGGTTCTATGCTGACACCTGAGAGCCTGGTGCCTGCCTCAGATTCTATATCTTCCTCTCTCTCCCTCTCTGCCCCTCCCCCACTTGTTCTCTCTCTCTCTCTTTCAAAAATAAATAAACATAAAAAGAAAAAGAGAATCGGGTTCCCATCTCCAATCACAACCTATTGAGCTTCTCACCTGAGCATTCTGCCATTGCTTTAACTTGAACATGCCCCAACCCGAATGCTCCATCCCTTCCCTCTTCAGACTTGTCATTATGTAGATGCTAACATTTATTATTCTGCTTAAATATGCTATGAAGTGAAAAAGCTAAGAACTGAAAAATAGTGGGATTATTTTCAGTACAAGCCACCTTTTAGTTTTATTAATTTATGTATTTTTTAAAAATGTGTATTTATTTATTTTGAGAGAGAGAGCAAGCAGGGGAGGGGCAGAGAGAGAGGGAGAGAGAATCTCAAGCAGGCCCTGTGCTATCAGTACAGACCCCCATGTGGGACTCGGACTTGAACTCACGAACTGTGAGATCAAGACTGGAGTCAGATGCTTTACCAACTGAGCCACCCAGGTGCCCAAAAGCCACCTTTCCAAAAAAGTACAGGGACCAAAAATGAAGATGAAAAATTGCTGGGGCCTGCATTCACCTATGAGGCCCATTATGTAAATAAAAATTAAGAGGAAAACAACAGCTTTAGCACCAAAGGGGGAAGTGCTAAATTTCAGAATGACTGAATGAGATATGATAATTAAATGCAATGTATGATTTTTTTTCCTTTTTTCTTTTTGAAGTCTAGATCTTTTTTAAACCTAAAGAAGATATTATTGGGGTAACTGGGACTATTTGAATACAGACTATATATCAGATAAGACTAGTGTATTTATGTTAAATTTCTTGAGATACTTGATTCTATGGTTATGTGGGAGGAATGTCTTTCTTCTTACAAAATAAATACACACAGAAGTACTTGGGGATGAAATGTCATAGCTTCTATAATTAACTCTTAAATGGTTCAGCAAAAAGTAAAAAATTAAAGACAAGAATGAGAGATAATAAATGCAATGAAATTCTGTTCATAAATCTTAGTAAACAGTGTATGGTGTTCATGGCACTACTTCTAACTCTTCTCTATGTTTGAAAAATGTCAAAATAAGAAGTTGGGGAAAAGCTGTGACTGGTAGAGAAAATCACTCTTCTGACTGACCCAAGGACTCTGTGTGTAGGGTGGTCATGGTTTAAGTTTATATTTAGAAATTTTGGAGGTATGATCACTCAAGAAAGCAGATGTGATCACTGTCTATTTAAAACGAGTAACAGTTTGAACTGTTCTAATGGGTGGCAGGGCTGCTCAGGAAGGTTGCTTCCTGTAGGCAGAGGCTGTGTTAATCCCCTCTCCGAAGGCCTCCACCACTTGGCAGAAAGCCCCGCGGGCTGGACACATGCCCCTGAAGAAACTGGGCTGCACGGATCACTGCCACAAACCATGTTCAGAATAGGCGTGGTGTGCTGGGTTCTCCCAGAGATTGGGTCTCCACCGGAAGTGGGAAGTAACACATTGCTCCTACCAGTTGTCAAACTCTGTTCTAAGCTTTTACATACATCACCTCCCTCCCTCTGCACAGCCCCCTGGTGGGGTAGGAATGATCATTCCCCGCCACAAATGAGAAAACAAAGCTCATATGTGATTAAGTTGTAGCCCCAAGTCATAAAACTGGGTTAAGTGTGGCGACTGAGATTCAAAGCAGGTCTTTCCACACAGGAAACCCAACAATTGTTATAAAACTTGTTTCTCTGACTCCAGGCTGCACAATCTTGGATAGTTTACCTATTATCAACCTGGCTGGGAGCCAAATTACCGTTTGCTATGGACAAGCTGGAGGTTGTGTAATTCTGTGCCCACTGAGAGCAGGGGGTTATCCGGCTTCCAGAGCTGCCCATGATGTTGTGGACACAAGTGAAGTCAAACAGTTTGGCTAAATTCCTTCCTGCTTGAGAGCACAGTATTAACAGCTCCGAGGGGCTCGGCTGCAGCAGCCGTACTCCAGGACAGGAATCCATTCCCAGCTTGCTCTCTCACCTCTCTCTAAGCTGGCAACATCAGGGGTTTGTTTTTGCTTTTCAGAAAGTGACTCAGGAAATAATTTCCTGAATTTCAATGAGCTTGCTTCCTACTGCTGATCATCTAGGACAAGTAGACCTTCGGTTTTGCAATGCTCATTCTTTTCTTTTTTTTAAATTTTTAATGCTTTTTAAATTTATTTTTGAGAGACAGAGAGAGAAAGTGCGAGCAGGGGAGAGTCAGAAAGAGAGGGAGACACAGAATCCGAACCAGGCTCCAGGCTCTGAACTAACTGTCAGCACAGAGCCCGAGGCAGGGCTTGAACCCATGAACCGTGAGATCATGACCTGAGCCGAAGCCGGACGTTTAACCGACTGAGCCACCCAGGCACCCCATCTTTTTAAAACTATTTGAAACTAGATGTGGGTTTTGTTTTCATTTTTTCCTTTCCCAATGAAAGTTTTATTTTTTAAAGTAACATTTTTATCAGATCAAAGTCTATAACAAGAGCTGCTATTTACTGATGTGGCAGAAATTTACTAGGTGATTTATAAGTATTATATATACCATTAGCTTCCTGGAATAACCTCATGGGTAGGTATCCTTCTGAGGGGAAACGAAGTACCAGGTCACTCAACTACTAGGTGGCAGAGGTAGGGCTGGGACTGGAATTCAGATCTAGCTAACAGAAGAGTCCATAAATTTTTTTTTTTAGAGAGAGAGAGCAGAAGCAGGGGAGAGGGGCAGAGGGGGGAGAGAGAGAGAGAGAGCGCGCAAATATCTTAAGCAGGTTCCACACTCAGTGCAAATCCTGACATCGGGCTTGATCCCACCACCCTGAGATTATGACCTGAGCCGAAATCAAGAGTTGGATGCTGAACCCACTGAGCCACTCAGTTGTTCCAGAGTCCATATTCTGAATCACAGCTGCCTCCTAACTATAAACACACATGTGTTTATTGTAAAAATATTTGGAAAATATAGAAAATTTGAAGAAGAAATAAATTCCCTTGAAATTCCGTCTACTGAAATAAATCACCAATAACATTGTCTTCAACCTTTCTCTCTGCATATATATCTTTAGCATACTTACAATGTACAATTTTCATAAAATGTTAAGTGAAAAGCAGAAAAAAAATGGAAAAAAGAAAAGAAAAGAAAAGCAGGAAGAGGCACCTGGGTAGCTCAGTTGGCATGATCTCATGGTTTATGGTTTCCAGCCCCTTATTGAGCTGTGTTCTGATAGCTCAGAACCTGCTTGAGATTCTCTCTCTCCCCCTCTCTCTGAACCTCCCCTCATTCTCTCTCTCAAAAAGAAATAAACATTTAAAAAAAAGCAAGAAATAAAACTACATTGAATAATTCTACCTTTACTTTAAAAAATCAATATATAGATAGAACTCTTACTCCACAATCATCATGGTTTAAGAATTTTTTTAAATTTACATTTATTTATTTTTGAGAGATAGAGACAGACAGAGCACAAGTGGGGAGGGGCAGAGAGAGAGGGAGACACAGAATCAGAAGAAGGCTCCAGGCTCTGAGCTGTCAGCACAGAGCCCAACACAGGGCCCGAACCCACAAACTGTGAGATCATGACCAGAGTGAAGTTGGAGGCTCAACCGACTGAGCCACTCAGGTGCCCCCATCATGTTTTTTAATCTAACATGATGTAATGAGTATTTTCCAATATCATTAAATATTACTCAGAAACAGTTTTTAATGGCCATAATATTTCATCATGTAAATTTCCTATCATTTAGTCTTTATGCTGATACCTTTTCTTCTACCACAATTCTAAAATTGTGGTACATACATTTTTGTTCTGTTCTTAGGAATGATCAAATATGTACTGAACTCCTAGTATGTGCTAGGTACAAGAGAGGCAATGTTGAGGGAAAGAGACATGATCTCATCCTTTGAGGAGTTAACAATCTAGTGAAGGGGTTTAATCCATTTTAATCCAATGAACACACAAAAAATTATAAATATATACTGTGATAGAAAGGAAAGGCACATGTTGCTGAGAGAATGTACACCAGAGAGATCTGCCCTAGTCAAGGGGATTACAGAAAATCTCTCTAAGGAAGTAATAAAGGGCTTGAGATCTGAGTGAAAAGTAGGAGATAGCTGAGCAGGGATGCTGGACAAGAGCATTCTAGGCAGTGGGAACAGTAAATGCAAAGGTCCTGTAATAGGAAGCAGCACAGGGCACTTGAGGAATAGTCAGCATAGTTGGAGTAGATGTAGCCCAGAAAGCAAGAAGGTATAGGAGTCAGAGAGGTGGGGGCTGCAGCGAAAGAGTGGGGGTTTGTCCCTGCAGGCATCATTGAAGATCTTGATCTTGGGGCACCTGGGTGGCTCAGTTGGTTAAGCCTCCGACTTCGGCTCAGGTCAGATCTCACCTTCGTGGGTTCGAGTACCGCGTCAGGCTCTGTGCTGACAGCTAGCTCAGAGCCGGGAGCCTGCTTCTGGTTCTGTGTCTCCTTCTCTCTCTGCCCCTCCCCCTCTCATCCTCTGTCTCTCTCTGTATCAAAAATAAATAAAACACTAAAAATATAAATTAAAAAAAAAAAGATCTTGATCTTTATCCTAAAATGTGAAGAGAATGAAGGATTGTCAATAGAATGAACTCTTGAGTTGAGAAAGGTCCCTCTGCTTGATGGAGGACATGCAGGAGATGGGGCAGATGGTGGGGAATTCTAACAGTAATCCTACTGTGAGTGCCAGGGGCACGGGAAGAGGTAAACAAATCCGAGATATCTTTCAGAAGATAAGATTTGGAGGACTGGTGACGGATTGGTTAAGGACTTATGAGGGAGAAGAGGTGTCAGACTGCTGCCTCGTTTCTGACGTGTAGAACTAGAGGCACAGTCCCTCAGTCAGGAATACTGGTGAAAAAGCAAGTTTGTGGGAGGTCATACAATCATGAAACTAGGTCAGGAAATCGTTTTCTTCTTTTGTAAAGAACCAATTTTACGGCACCTGGGTGGCTCAGTCGGTTAAGTGTCCAACTTTGGCTCAGGTTGTGATCTCATACATAGCTCATGAGTTTGAGCCCCACATCCGGCTTTGTGCTGGCAGCTCAGAGCCTGGAGCCTGCTTCAGATTTGGTGTCTCCCTCTCTTTCTCTGCCCTTCCCCACTCTCACTCTGTTTCTCTCTCCCCAAAATAAATAAATATTTTTAAAAATTAGAAAAAACAATTTTTGTAATTCTGGTTTAATGGAAAATTTTACATTTAGGAGTTTAATTTCCACATATTTGGGCATTTTCTAAATTACTTGTCATTACTGATTTCTAATTTCACTCCATTGTGATCAGGGAACATATTTTGTTTCAACCCAGTGATTCAAAGAAGAAAGGCAAAGATAATCTTTATTTCGTTTACTCTGTAATCTTTCAGGACTCAGCATGGCACATGGTAGCAGTTAATAGAAGAACCAAAGTATCATCCTACAGATTAGTTTACTGGCCATAGGGGAAAACACAACTTTGTAATGGGAAGGATCAGATGGATCAATCATGGCTTCACTATCAGTGGGAAAACCAGATTTTGTGTGCACCTGATGTGATGCAGTATGATGGACGCAGAATCACCTAGGAAGTATCCTACCAAAAATGTTTAGTCTGAGCCTAACCAACCTTTTATTTTTTTAAAGTTTATTTATTTTGAGAGAGAGAATGTGTGCTCATGCACAAGTGTGCAAGGAGCAGGGTGGGGGGAAGACAGAGAAAGAGGAACAAAGAGAGAGAGGAGAAGAGAGAGTGGGGGAGAGAATGGGGCAGGAAAGAGAGAGAGAAAGAGAGAAGAAACAGAATTTCCGCATACTGTCAGTGCAGAGCCAGACATGGGGCTGGAACCCATAAACCATGAGATCACAACCTGAGGCGAAATCAAAAGTCAGACACTAAACCAACTAAACACCTAGATGCCCCTAACCAACATTTTATTTTATTTTATTTTATTTTTTAACTAAAACAGTTGACCATTTTATTTTCACATTTCAAATACAAATGAAAATTGCTCTCTCTTTTTTTTGTTTGTCCCACTACTCCCTTGCAAAAACTATTCTGTTTGATAGGAAGGGGGAGCCAGTCTTCCTTGTCATACTGTTAGAAAACACCCAGCGTCACAGCACCATGATCTCCTGGTGAAGCAGAACAAGTAATATAAAGTGGGGATAAAGAGGCTCCCGTCTCTCCTTATCTGTCTGGCCGCGCCATTCCCGGCCAAGTGGGCACCATCATGGGACGGGCGGGAGGTCTCATCATCGGGGGCCCAGGCATCATTGGCATGTGGCCTCCCGTAGGCGGCTTCATTCCAGGAGCAGGTCCCACTGGCATCATCCCAGGAGGAGGAGGGCCCATCATTGGCATCATGGGAGGGCCCCCCATGTGGGGTGCTGGCATCATACCGGGGCGAGGAGGACCCGGGAGAGTAGGGGGAGGTGGAATCATGGCCCCTGCAGGAGGAGGAGCAGAGAATGGAGTAGGAGGAATCTTTCCTTGCTGAAATGCAGCAGTTGTTTCGTCCATCAGGCTCTGGGCTTGCTCTTCCATCCATTTCTGATAGTAGTCTTCCACATTCTCTTTGTGTTTCCTACCACTGCAATGCGTCTTTCTCACAGATGGAGAGTCATGGGTGAGGTATGTGTCGCAGTAGTCACAATAAAACTTGGGCATGTTGCTCTGCAGGCCGTTGGTCACTTCATCCCCCCTAACCAACATTGTAGATCAAACTGTCAGCTTATAGGGAGTGCAGGGACTAGAAGAACAAAGGAAATGACATCACAAGGAAGCCATCAGACAAGTCCAGAAGGTGGGACGTTCTACAGGACATACCGAGTTTTATCAAGTCAATGTATTAAAAAAAAAAAAAGGTTTCTTGGAGACTGTTCTAATTACAAGAAGCTTAAGAAGAATAAAAACCAAATGTAAGGGGGACTTTGTTGGATAGCAGTTCAAATACACAAGCTATAAAAAGACATTCTGGGGGCTCCTGGGTGGCTTAGGCAGTTAAGCACCCAACTATTTCAGCTCAAGTCTTGGTCCCTTGGTTTGTGAGATCAAGCCCCACGTCAGCCTCTGTGATGAGCATGGAGCTTCTTTGGGATTGTTTTTCTCTCTCTGCCCCTCCCCTGTTCATGTTCTCTCTCTCTTACAATGAATAAATTAAGTTAAAAAAAGACATTTAAAAAAAGACTTTTTGGGAATAGTTGGGAAAATTCGACTATATATGAGGTATTACATTAGTTAAGAAACCAATAATTTGTTAGGTGTGATAATGGTCTTTTAAAATTTTTTTAATGTTTATTTATTTTTTAGAGAGAAAGAGAGGCAGAGCAGGGGAGGGGCAGAGAGAGGGAGACACAGAATCTAAAGCAGGCTTCAGACTCTGAGCTGTCAGCACAGAGCCCTACATGGGGATTGAACTCATTAGCTGTGAAATCATGACCTGAGCTGAAGTCTGACACTTAACTGACTGAGCCACCCAGGTGCCCCTAGATTGCACTTCTCTTATCTCAAAGTAGAGCTTGTAGCCCAGATCCTATACAACATTTCTAAGTATTGGGGAAAAGAGGAAAGGAGGGAATTAATATTTACTGAGTAACTATTATTGACCAGGCATTAAACTATTTCACCTATGTTCAGTCATCTAATTGGGGATAATATAAAGTAGTAGTTAAGAGGACTGGCTCAGGGCGCCTGGGTGGCGCAGTCGGTTAAGCCTCCGACTTCGGCTCAGGTCAGATCTCACCTTCGTGGGTTCGGGCCCCGTGTCGGGCTCTGTGCTGACAGCTAGCTCAGAGCCTGGAGCCTGCTTCCGGTTCTGTGTCTCCTTCTCTCTCTGCCCCTCCCTCTCTCATGCTCTGTCTCTCTCTGTATCAAAAATAAATAAAACATTTAAAAAAATAAATAAATAAAACATTTTAAAAAATTAAAATAAAAGAGGACTGGCTCTAGAAAATGAAAGTGGGGGGTGGGGGGAGAGAGAAAGAGATAGATGTGGGGTGGGGGAGGGGGGAAGAAGTGGGGATATAAAACTGGCAAAATGTTAACAATTATAAATCCAAATGGAGGGTATACAGGTAGTCTGCATGAATATCAACTTTACAAATTTTTCACAATTAAAAAAAATTTTCTCAAATAGTTTATGTAGTTATCATATGATCTAGACTATAACTGCTAGATATATAATCAAGAAAAGGTGAAAATTTACATCCGTACACAAGAAAGCTTGTGCACAAGTGTTCACAACCCCATTCATTATTCATGATAGCCAAAAAGTGGAAACAACCCCAAAGCCCATTAACTGATGGAGAGATAAACCAAAGTAGTCTATCCATACAATGTATTATTTTATTTGGCAGTAAAAAGAAGTAAAAGAAACCAATCACAGAAAAAACACATTTTATGATTCTGTTTATACCAAATGTCAAATAGGCATATGAATAGAAATGGAGAGTAGATTAGTGGCTGCCTAAGGCCAGGAGTAGGAAGGAGGTGAAGTGATGGTTAACCGGTATGGGGTTTCTTTTGTAAGGGGTGGGGGATAAAAATGTTCTAAAATTAGATTGTGGTGATAGTTACATAACTGTGAATATACAAAAAAACCACTGAACTGTACACTTTAAATGGGTGAATTGTATAACATATAGATTATATCTCAACAAAGCTGTTTAAAAACAAGAATGACAAAAGTTCACTTTCTCTGTCATGTAAACTTGAGCAAGTTATTTAACCTCTATGCCACCATTTTTTTAAATGTTTATTTATTCTTGAGACACACACACACACACACACACACACACACACACACACACACACGGTGTGAGCAGGGGAGGGGCAGAGAGAAAGGGAGACACAGAATCCAAAGCAGGCTCCAGGCTCTGAGCTGTCAGCCCTGAAGAACTCAGGAACAATGAGATCATGGCCTGAGCCGAAGACGGCCACTTAACTGACTGAGCCACCCAGGTGCTCCTGTACTACCATTTCTAAGCTGTAAATAGAGGAGTAATAGGACCACTACTAGCCCTGTTTGGAGGAATAACCTATGAGATAATCTATGTGAAGTGCCCATAGTAAGTTCTCAATAAATGTTAGCTATGATGATGATGATAATGGGTTATCCAATAACTCTAGGGTTTGGTTTTATTCCCACTTTTCAGATGAGGACTCTGAGGCCCACAGAAGTTAATACTTTGCTTACTAGAAAATAGGGGCAAGCTGGGGCGCCTGGGTGGCTCAGTCGGTTAAGCCTCCGACTTCGGCTCAGGTCAGATCTCACCTTCGTGGGTTCGAGCCCCGCGTCAGGCTCTGTGCTGACAGCTAGCTCAGAGCCTAGAGCCTGCTTCCGGTTCTATGTCTCCTTCTCTCTCTGCCCCTCCCCCTCTCATGCTCTGTCTCTCTCTGCATCAAAAATAAATAAAACATTAACAAAAAAAGAAAATAGGGGCAAGCATTCTGATGATATATGACTGTGAAAACCAGGCTCTTACACCATGTCATTTTGCCTGCCAGAGCAGATATATATTATTTGTGGTATAATATGCATTTATAGAAGCCGCTTTAAGAATTATTTAATTGCAGGGGTCCCTGGGTGGCTCAGTCAGTTAAGTGTCTGACTCCTGATTTGACTCAGGTTATGATCTTGCAGTCTTGAGATCAAACCCCGCCTTGGGCTCTGAGCTGAGCGTGGAGCCTGCTAGGGATTCTGTGTCTCCCTCTCTCTCTGCCCCTACCTGCTCACACTCTCTCTCTCAAAATAAATAAATAAACTTAAAAAAAAGAATTATTAACTGCACGTGAGAAATTAACGTGCTAAATAAAACCACATGTTCAATTTTAACATAGCCTTTTATGCCAAAGTGATATTATTTATTTAATATTCCCCAGACTGCTCTAGTTCGATCATCTGACGTAAGTGGATCAATAAGATGGTAATTTGTCACTGTTAGCAGAACAAACCTACTTTCCATCTACTCATGTGGTATATCTGAACAGCCCTGGGCTGTTAATGGAATTAATTAAGCATGTATCATCTAAGTCCAACACTGAACACTTCCCACCTTGTGTTGGGATATTTTTCTTCTCTGGTCAGCCCAGCTCCTTTAGGGCATTTAAGGATGCTAAACATAGAATGGATTTGCTAAATTGTTTTTGAAGGAGTGAGCAAATGAAGGAAAGGATGACAAATACATGTAAGCCACACACTTCAATAGTCACTGGCTCTAATACTGGCAATAAATTATATTATAGATTGCGTACTTCATTAAAGTTATTTTTTTCAATGTTTTATTTTTTTTGATACAGAGAGAGACAGAGCATGAGAGGGGGAGGGGCAGAGAGAGAAGGAGACACAGAATCTGAAGTAGGCTTCAGGCTCTGAGCTAGCCGTCAGCACAGAGCCTGACGCGGGGCTCGAACCCACGAAGGTGAGATCTGACCTGAGCCGAAGTCGGAGGCTTAACCGACTGAGCCACCCAGGCGCCCCTAGATTGCGTACTTCATGCTAAGGGCCAGATGGAGAATAAGATTTACAACTAAAGAGTTAGGGTACTCCTCATTCCAGAATTGGGCAAAAAATCCTAATAACCCTTATTGATTTAAGCTATATTCAGCTACCATGTATTTCCAAAAAGTGCTAAAAGTTCCCATTTTAATCACTTCCCTCTTTACCCCACTCTCCAAACCATACACATGTACACAGTTGGGATTTTCCTGCTTCTTCCTTAGATTTGTAAAACAACGCCCAATGAAAGTTAACAATCTAGTGTAGAAGGTACAAGAGCTGCATTTAAATGGTACAACACTGTGAAAAGCCGTAACCAGTCTGGCTGAATATTTAAAAGAGGTCTAGCCTGCTATGCCTAACTAGAACTGAGTTTACACCTTCCTGGATGGCAATTTCACTCCTGGCACTCAGTGCTATGTCTCGTATATACTAAGCATTTAGTAAATGTCTGCTGCGTGAGTGACTGAAATTGTCTGCTTTTCTTTGGCTCCTATTCATACTGCCCACATTTTGTATTAGAGATCTCATTTTTCCAGGCAAAGATTTGAGTTCCACTGTGCGGACTAGGGGTGATACTTCAGATGAAAAAATAAGAGGGAGATTTGACAATCAGTCCAATTAGAGAAAGAGTAAAGTAAAGAGATATATAAAAGGTGAGCTCTGTGCAGGTCAATTTAATTCTCTTTATTCTGTGGCCATGGTATGGTCCCAAACCAGTCATCTTCTATGAATGTGTGCCCTTAAAGAGGGAAGGGAAGACAAAGCAAAAAGGAAATCCAATGCCAATTTTGCAGGGGAAAAAAATCTCTTAAAACACGGGTCCTACTAAATAAATGTCAGTGATGTCATTTTTGAAAATAAGGTAGCACTTTAATGCAAAGACTGTGAAGATTCTGAGCCTCCCTGATAATTCTCTGACTACAGGCAAAATAAATATTCAGAGATTAAATGAGGCAGGATATACTATTATAAAATGTAGAAGCATAGGACAGCTTAGATCCTCCACAATTCACATGAAAGCTCATTCATTTGTTCAACAGCCTTTTAATTTATTAAAAAAAATTTTTTAACGTTTATTTTTGAAAGAGAGTCAGAGACAGAGTGCAAGCAGGGGAGGGGCAGAGAGAGAGGCAGACACAGAATCCCAAGCAGGCTCCAGGCTCTGAGCTAGCCTGTACGTCAGCACAGAGCCCGATGTGGGGTTCGAACCCACGAACCATGAGATCATGACTTGAGCCGAGGTTGGATTCTTAAGCTACTGAGCCACCCAACAACCTTTTAATTTAAATGCTTTCTATATACCAGGAACTCTTTTAGGTGCTGGAGCTCCAAATTAGGGTCTGGAAAGAATGTGAAGCATGGAGAATATCAGGAAATATTCAGAGAAGAAAGTTGGAAGAAATAATATTGTTAGAAACCTTCTACCAACACTATAATGCTTCACAGAGTACTGACTAGTCTCTCTCTTCCTTGACAGATAAGTTTCTTGAAAGAATAAAATATATCTCAGCTATTGTACAGAATAAGAACATTTTAAAACCTTTACAGCAATTTGACATGGCCATGACATCCAAGCCTGTCATGAGTGAACTTGTCTTGTTCAAGAGCACAGACAAGTTTGGTGGTCATCCAACTCTCAGGGTACCTTGTACCTGGTGCAAGTGACATGGAAGTCACACATAGCATGACTGCAGTCAGTCCATGACAGAGTGGAAATTACAGATACTGTGTTTCACCAGAGACCTTTGAAAAGCACTGGTCTATACCACACCGTTTCCACTTCATCACTTTGTTTGGTCTTCAAGTCATTTCAAACTGCCATCAGCCCTCTCCATGCTGGTGAAAATACCACAGGAAATGTCACTAACCTTATGGCAAAGTCTTGTGGATTCTTTTTGTCCTCATGATATAAGTGACATCTCCAGCACTTGACGCCCTTTGCTTCTGTAACATTACAAAGTTGTGTTCTCTCACCTCGCCGACAACTCCTTCTTTCCAGGCTTCTCTTCTGCCTATTCCTGGGCTTGTTTCTCTTCTCATGTTACACTCACACAGATTACTGCAGGGCGGTCTTATTGATGCTTTCGACTACATACTGTTGACTTCTAAATCTCTTTTTCCAGCATTATAAACTTGATGGTACACTAATGTGCTTAGAAGATCTAGAAAAGAAATAAGTTAAAAAAGAAAAGCAAGATAAACAGGGAATCAATTTTTCACTTACAATTTTCAAAAATTACATATTAATTACCCCCAGAAACCATTTTATTCCAAATAAAATCTTATATGTATATATCATATATGAAACAAAATAAAAGCAGTTTCTTTCAAATGGCTGTGAGCCTTATCCATTTAGTCTTTAATTACTTCCTGGGGCTCTCAGGTAATTGCTAAACCATGGAGTTTCTTTTCTTCTTTTTAAGTAGATTCCACAGCCAACATGGGGCTTGAACTCACAACCCTGAGATCAAGAGGCACATGCTCTACCAACTGAGCCAGCCAGGTGCCCCTTCATAAAGTTACTTAATCTGGGGTCTTTGGATGCCCAAGGAATCCATGGAAAGAATTCAGGGCCCATGAGAAATTACATCTTTATTTTAACCAACCACTACTTGAAATCTATTACTTATGAATTTTAGAGCAAAAACATTATGAATATAGACCATAAACCACAATACTTTCAGCAGTACTTATGGGTTCATCACCAATTGAAATCATACATTCATGTCATGTTATCACAGGTCTCAAAATATCATTTACATTCATCACTACATATTATGTAGTTACTATACTGCCACTAGACACTGTTATATAATGTGTTAATAAAGAAGCATATACATTAAGGTACCATTTTTTATTGATACATATATATTTAAACACATATTTTTTTTTAATGTTTATTTTTTAGAGAGAGAGCGAGAAAGGAAGAAAACGAGAGAATACAGAGTGGGAATGGGGGAAGGGCAGAGAGAGAGGGAGACACAGAATCCAAAGCAGGCTCCAGGCTCTGAACTCTCAGCACAGAGTTTGATGCCAGGCTCAAACTTATGATCTGTGAGATCATGACCTGAGCCGAAGTCATGTGTTTCACCAACTGAGCCACCCAGACACCACACACACACACACACACACACACACACACACACACACACATATATATAAATTCTAAAACATTATTCTAAGAAAGGATTCAGAGAAAAGGAGCTATGATACAAGAAGAGGTTGAGAACCCCTACAGAACTCAGGGTTCCATGACAGTTACCCACATGGAACACAGAGCTCTCAAGTCTCTACTTTGGCCTTAGTCCTCCAAAAGGATTTAATGGAAGTGGTGATAAACAGGCCCTTTTTGTTCTTAATTTTAAAGAGATTATTCAGTGAAGAAAGAGCCTTTTGGAACCTCATTTCAAATAATAATCCTGTATTTGAAAGGAAAATGGCTTGGTTTAAAAACAAACATTTTTCTTCAAATGTTATTTAAAACTCATGTCTGGGGCACCTGGGTGGTTCAGTCAGTTGAGTGTCCGACTTCGGCTCAGGTCATATTTCACAGTTTGTGGGTTCGAGCCCTGCTTCGGGCTCTGTGGGGGCAGCTCAGAGCCTGGAGCCTGCTTCCGATTCTGTGTTTCCCTCTCTGTCTGCCCCTCTCCTGCTCATGATCTGTCTCTCTCTGTCTCTCAAAAATAAATAAGTGTTAAAAAAAATAATTTAAAAAAATAACTCACTTCTACAAAACCGTTTTTTCTTTAGATTCTTCTTTTTTCCTACATTTGCTCAATACTTATTCCATTGCTTATCACTGAATACTTATTAGTTCACAAGCCTATTTTGTCTTGCCAACTGGATTATAAAAGTGCCCTTGAGAAGTTTATTTCTCAGGACAGCCAGAATAGTGTTCTACAAATAGACACTTAATAAATGTTTCCTGATGAAGACCTTTCACAAAAGTGAACTTATCTACCCTAAAAGCAGTGTTAAAAACCAGTATGGTTAAATAAATGTTTACTACAAGGTGATAAAAAAAAAAAAAAAAAGGAATCTTTGACTCTGGAAAGTATTTTGTGAAAGGAGTTAAGACATATGTTTATAAATAGCTTTTACTTACTAGTAAGGATTAAAAATCCTCCTTAATGGAAAGTAATCTTGCAGACGATCTGAAAACTCCACTTTTATCACTAGCAGAGTAGGGCAGGCTTTCTCTAATGAGATTATATGATTATTACTGAATTCTAAAATTTTTAATCCAGGAATTCAGCCATGGATATATGTCATCAAATAAGAGTTTTACAATAGGGGCGCCTGGGTGGCTCAGTCGGTTAAGCCTCCGACTTCAGCTCAGGTCAGATCTCACGTTTGTGGGTTCGAGCCCCGCGTTGGGCTCTGTGCTGACAGCTAGCTCAGAGCCTGGAGCCTGCTTCCAGTTCTGTGTCTCCTTCTCTCTCTGACCCTCCCCCTCTCGTGCTCTGTCTCTCACTGTAATAAAATAAATAAAACATTAAAAAAAGAATTAAAAAAAAAGGGTTTTACAATAGAAGTTCAGGCACAGAATATGATCATGATTTCTAAAACTATAGCATACATCCCATTCCATAAAACCATGAAAATTCAACCATGATTTTCTAAAACCATAGGATATATTCCATTTCAAAGATGTTATAGTTATGGTAGTTTTAATGTTTTCTTATCTATTGAAACTATTGTTACATGAAAATTACTGCAAATCAGGATTGTACATCTAAATTCAAGTAGCAAACTTATGACTTTTTAGCCAATGATTTCTATAAAAATGCTACTTTCATGAAAAAGGTGTTGAATATTTTTCTTTCCAAATTTCCTACGAAGTCTCTTCTGAGCCAATTTGATTTTGAATGATGTTAAATGTCAACAATACTAAAAAATATAGCTAACGTTTTCCAAATAACGGTTAACGCCTTGTACCCTTCCATTTAATTCTGAAATCAATAAGTCCTGTTAATTTTCCTCCATGCCTCTTAAACACACCCATCCCAAGTGCACTTGCCACGGTCTTAATTCAGGCCTGCTTGCTGACTCCAATTTCCTCACCTTCCCATACATTCTCAGCATGGTCATAAAATGATGTTTCAGAAAGATCATGCACTCCTCTGCTTAAAACCCTGCACTGGCTCCTCATCAGGCACAGGTTTCATGTTCATTAGCACAGTATCCATGACCCTCAGTGATCTGGCTTGTACTCCCCTCTCCTGCACTTCTCTCATCACAGTGCTTCACACTAATCGGCGGTAATGAACTATTTGCAGGGACTTTGCACAGTTTTTCTTTCTCCAGGGCCAACCTCTCAGACTGAGTTCTGGCTAACTCTGTCATCCTTCACAACCCAGCTCAACCATTACTTCCATAAGGTCTTTGTGAAGTCCATCCAACTCCAAAGTTAATCGCTCCCTCTTCCAAATCTTATAACAGATCATTGTACTTATCACATTGCATTATAATTGTTCATATGCTTGTGTTCCTTGTATCACTGTAGACGTTTTGAGACATTGAAAGGTGCTTCATGTTTGTTGAACTGAACTAAATTTGATCTAATGATCTGAGTAATTGGGAGACAGAGATGGGATGTTTCCAGAATGATTCATAGTAACCAGGATGATCATGTTTCTCCACAGCAAACATAAATCTTATGTTTCTTTAATCACAGGGATTATCAGACCCTCTTGGAATAGCACACAAAACACAAATCCTTAAATATAGATTGCTTCTGGCTTAGTGCAAAACATATACATTATGTTTTAATCTTAATTTTAGCAGAGTACAAAGTGGATTAAAGGATGGTTTATTTACATTGTACACTACAAGCTAGTATTTATTCAACTTTATCATATGCATACCAGGAAAAAAGTAGAGTTCTGATACATTGGAAACTATTTTGTAGAATAATTCCTTTGGGGAACAGTAAAAGTTAGGTAAGCGGTGCCTATTATTATGAAATCAACGTAGGTGGCATAAGAGATATAGGAAATTTTGTGGCTTCAGATATTTAGGTAGATAGCACCAAGTCATACAGCAAGCATAGAGGTAGGTGCGATGCATAATTTTCAAGATCCAAATCTGCTCCTCTGTGACTATAGCCACAATAAAGTTCTTTTTCTGGGATATAAAAATACTAAGGAATTGTTCAAACAATATTTCAGGATAAAGTCTTCCCTCTTACCAGCATGCACAAATGACTTAAAACTATTTTTTTAAGTCTTTTATTTATTGTTGAGAGAGGACAAGACCACAGGTGGGGGAGGGGCAAAGGAAGACAGAATCCAAAGCAGGCTTTAGGCTCTGGGCTGTCACTAGAGATTGTGACGTGGGGCTCAAACCCACCAACTGTGAGATCACGACCTGAGCTGAAGTCAGATGCTTAACCAACTGAGCCACCCAGGAGCCCCAACTTAAAATCTAGTTTTAACTACAGATATAACCGTATTGTTCATAAATTCAAATATATGAATAATTTGCAATTTTTTAAATTAGCTCATGATTTAACTTTCTTATTTTTTACTGTATTTCATAGATTCCACAGTAAACACATTATTTTTGAAATAAAAATATAATCATTTAAATATGTTCCTCAGAAGGGGCGCCTGGGTGGCTCAGTTGGTTAAGCCTCCGACTTCGGCTCAGGTCAGATCTCACGTTCGTGGGTTCGAGTCTCGTGTCAGGCTCTGTGCTGACAGCTAGCTCAGAGCCTGGAGCCTGCTTCCAGTTCTGTCTCCTTCTCTCTCTGCCCCTCCCCCTCTCATGCTCTGTCTCTCTCTGCATCAAAAATAAATAAAACATTAAAAAAAAATTAAATATGTTCCTCAGAAAAATATCAATGTTAGCCTTGCCCATTTTTTAGGGTTTCCCTCTGAGAATGTCATTAGAGTTTCTGTTTTACCTAAGGCTCATTTTAGAATTTTATTAATTTATTTTACATATTGCCAAGAGAAAATCTGAATGAAATAAAATATCCAGCTTAGAGAAGAAAACTTAAAAAAAATTTAAAAATATTTAGTTGCAGTGGCAATGACGCTGAATGGCACTTTACCTAATCCCAAACTTTTTTATAGCTAGAACACAAGACCATCTATCTAACTCAGTCACCTGGTATTTCTTAAACACTGGTATTCAGTGATAACTATAAGGCACTTTTCTTTAGCAAGTAGATAAAGCCAAAATAAGGAGGGAAGTACTGCTAAATCAACTCCATAACAAATTTAATTCTAACGCAGCAATTATTCAAAGTGTACACATTACTCAATATTGAATAGTATTATAAATTGTCAATCAGCAACTTTATGTTTAAAAATTAGTGGGTGCCTGGCTGGCACAGTTGGTAGAAAATGCAACTCCTCATCTTGGGATTATGACTTTGAGCCCCATGTTGGGTGGAGAGATTACCTCAAAAATTTTTTTAAATTTTGAAAAAAAAAATCAGTTAAGGGCCCCCTGAGTGGCTCAGACGGTTAGGCATCTGACTTCGGCTCAGGTCATGATCTCGTGTTTGTGGGTTCAAGCCCTGCACTGGGCTTCTGAGCCTCAGAAGGCTGACAGCTCAGAGCTTGGAGCCTTCTTCTGCTTCTGTGTCTCTCCCTCTCTCTCCATCTCCCTCCCCCACTCATGCTCTGTCTCTTTCTCTCTCAAAAATAAACATTAAAAAAAACATTTTTTTATATCAGGTAAGCCTAGGATTGCCTGGGTGTCTCAGTCGATTAAGCGTCCGTCTCATGGTTCGTGGGTTCGAGTGCCATATCAGGTTCTGTGCTGACAGCTTAGAGCCTGGAGCCTGCTTCAGATGCTGTGTCTCCTTCCCTCTCTGGCCCTCTTCCACATGTGCTCTGTCTCAAAAATAAACTATATAAAAAAGTTAAATCAGTTAAGATTAAATTCAGATACATCCTAAAATGTAAATATATTGCAAATTAGGAAAATGGCTGACACCAGTTTTGTTAAGTGTCTCAATCCTCTTCCCCCTCATGTAAAAGACTTTTTGAAATGAAAACTATATAAAATACCTGTAAGTCTCTTCATAACACAATTATCAATAAGCAGTAATGAATAAAAGGATTGCCATTCCTTTTCTCTCAATCTTTGACCATACCTTTTTTTTTTTTTTTTTAAAGATTTTACTTAGGGGCGCCAGGTGGTTCAGTTGGTTAAGCATCCAACTTCGGTTCAGGCCATGATCTCACAGTTTGTGAGTTTGGACCCTGTGTCGGGCCCTGTGCTGACAGCTCAGAGCCTGAACCCTGCCTCAGATTCTGTGGCTCCTCTCTCTGTTCCTCACCCGCCTAAGCTCTGTTTCTCTTTCAAAAATAAACATTGGGGCGTCTGGGTGTCTCAGTTGGTTAAGCGTTTGACTTCGGCTCAGGTCATGATCTCACAGTTCATGGGTTTGATCCCCACGTCGGGTTCTGTGCTGACGGATCAGAGCATGGAGCCTGCTTCTGATTCTACGTCTCCCTCTCTCTCTACCCCTACCTCCCCCCTACTTGTGCTCTGTCTCAAAAATAAACAACAACAAAACTAAAAAATAAAATTAAAAATTTTAAAAATATTTTATTTTTAAGTAGTCTCTATTCCCAACATGGGGGCTCAAATCAAGATTGCATGCTCCACCAACTGAGCCAGCCAGGCACCCCTGATCAGTAGCTATTTTATACACAAAAAGGTACACATTAATCTTCACATAAAATTCTTTTATGCTTTTTTCATGAAGTCTACATCTCTTTCATATCTTTTTTTTTTAAATGTTTATTTCTGGGGTGCCTGGGTGGCTCAGTGGGTTAAGCATCTGATGGGCTCAGGTCATGATCTCTCAGTCTGTGGGTTCAAGCTCCATATCGGGCTCTGGGCAGACAGCTCAGAGCCTGGAGCCTGCTTCCGATTCTGTGTCTCCCTCCGTGTCTCTCTGCCCCTCCACCCCTCATGCTCTGTTGCTGTCTCAATAATAAACATTTAAAAATTAACACACACACAAAACCCCAAAACCCAGAAAGTACACCAAAGTTCTTTAAATAGCCAAAAGGAATGTTAGAAGGTTCATGAGCTCAGGCATTTTGCTTTCAAGCCCACAATGAGTCTATTCACTTTCGTATACACAAGTCTAAACACACTGGCTTTCCAAATATACATGAGATGGAAATCAACCCTGTAAGTAAAGCATACTGTTAAAAGCAAAATGCGGTATGAAAATTTACAAGCCTGACAGTAAAAAGGAAAGCTAAAAAAAAGACATAAAAAATCCATAGTTGACCCTTCTGAGGTTAATTACTTAAGAGTAATCATATACTTCAAGAGAATCTTAGCATCTTAGTACCTTATAAAAATTAATGACCTTGAATCTTTAATAATAGTTTCTTCTATTTAAGTATTAACATTGTGATATCAGCCTATTTCTTGACAGTATGACCACATTTAGTTTGCTAGGGACTGTCTCAACTTAAGCCTGCTGTCCTGGCATAATTTTTTAAATTTTTTAAATTTTTGAGAGAGAGAGCCAGCCTAAGCAGGGGAGGGTCTGAGAGAGGGACACACAGAATCCGAAGCAAGCTCCAGGCTTTGAGCTAGCCGTCAGCACAGAGCCTGACGTGGGGCTCGAACCCATGAGCCACGAGACCATGACCTGAGCCGAAGCTGGATGCTTAACCAACTGAGCCACCTAGGTGCCCCTGTTCTGGCATAATTATGAATAGCTCTCCCTTTTACTCTCAAAAAATGTCCTGGTTTGGACTACAAATTTTAAGATCATTGTATAGAATGCTTTCTACGTGCCAGTAACTTCTCAGGATGCTTTCATTTATGGTCAAATTTTATGACAGTACAATTGTTACCTCCTCTTCTATATAAACTAAGGCTGTGAGAGGTTGATTTTCCTAAGGCTACTCAATTAGTAAGTGTTAAAGGCCTATATGTGAATGACCCAGGCAGTCTGATTCTGAAGTTCTAGTACTGAACCACTCTAATACACACTACTATCTCTCCTTAGGAAGATGGGTAGAGGAACATAGGGAGGGAGATATCCAAGGTTTTGAAACAAGATAAAGAGGTATGAATTTTCTGGAAAATGTATATATACAATCCTTATGGTTCCCACAATTCCATAAATTTATAATACTGAAACATCTAAGAAAATCTTTGAGGTGGAAATTATTTCTTTTATAAGCATAGATTTCCTTAGGAAACAAAAATTCCAAGACTATTTTTCAAATATTGAGATGTTACTTTGAAAACATACTGAATAATTATGTCCTGCTCAAAAGAATCAATTACATTTTTTCAAAAAAGAAAAAAGAAAATTAGCGGAGTGCCTGGTTGGCTTAGACAGTAGACCACGCGACTCTTTATCTCTGGGTTAGAGGTTCAAGCCCATGTTGGGTGTAGAGATTACTGAAAAAAATGAAATCTTAAATAAGAAAAGAAAATTAGTAACTCTTTATACATTACATAAGTGCAGAGTGAAATGTATACTGGACTGGAATCAGTTTTGCTCTCCCTTAATCTCCCCAGACTTCAGTTTCTTCATGTGTAGCAGGGGAATATGGTTAGCTGGTTAAGAGGACCTAAGGGGATTAGATAAATTTCAACTGCTATGGGAAATACAAAGGACTATGTAAATTTAGGATATTAATAATAGTCATAGGTTTTCGACAACATGGCTTATGAATGTATAAGTATTCCAAACCAATATTTCTAATGTTACTTCCTCTCTTATTTTTTACTTTAAAATGATTTGGGGGAAAAATTAGTAACTGATTGGTTATATGTGAAAAAGAAAACTATACTAAAAAGATTAATAGCAGTCAACAAACATCAGTTCAGAGGCTATACTTTACTGAAAAACAGATGCCACATATCAGCTAATTAATCCTTAAACTGAGAATAAGTGGAATAGTTACAAAAATGAAGAGGTTCAAAGGCCTACAATAAATCTTACTTTTATCATGGTTCTTTACCTACTTAACTACACTTATTTAGAATGGTTTAACCAAATTACTATGTTTGCATACCATTTTCCAAAAACTTTTCCATATCTGATCCTCTACAATGAGGTACCATAGATTATTATCATTTTCATGTCATGGTTAAGACAACTGAGGCTCAGAAAGATTAATCTGCCCAACTGCTTTATGATAGGAAATTGAAGTGGATGGATGACTCCACAATTCTATAAGGAAAAAAGCAATTTGGATATTCCTAAGAGCAAAAGAAAAGCCTCAGATTTCTTTATTGGTTGAGATGAGACAGAACATTTATAAACTCAAACAGTCTGAAAAGCAATATTCATTGGAGTCTGCCTTTCACATCTCCCATTGTTTTAATATTCACAGAAAAATGAATATTCACATTTGTTTGGATCTCAAACTGTTATTAAATTTCCAAGTAAAAATAGGACCTAGGAAGAACAGAACCAGATTATTTTTTCAGAGTGGAAAACCTAATGGTGTTCTCAACCCTTCTATGACTGACCATTGCTGAGATTATTCCTTAATAAGTACTCAATTTTCTCCCAAAACTCACTTGCTGGATTCCATAAATTCACTGCTAAAAGGATCTGTATCAGAAAAACTCAACCATAATAAGAGGCTTTTCTTTCAATCTACTAAAAGCCACATTATTTTAGATAATGATTGAAAACAACAGCTGATAGCCAGTTTGGGACAAATGCCAACTGTTCCCATTTGTCTGAAAATGTTAAAATTGCTATTACACTAAGTTTTCAAATAATACGGGTATCTGTAAATGAGAAAAGATAGCAACTAAAACCCTAAAAGAAGACTAAAGATAAAGGTGCCTATTTGATCTGCAACATTAGTTTAAAAAATTTTAGTGTTCTGAAGTATAAGTAAACACACCTCAACAGCTTTATATATTTTCATACATTTTATTTTTTTAAACACTTTTGCAAGCTAGCAGTAAAATATTGCCCTCAATATTTTACTAATTAGCACCGTATACCTTTTAAAGCTAACTGGAACATTGTTTCACTGTAAATGATTGTAAAATAAAATGACGGTTTCAAATGCCAAATTAGTCTCTCAAGTAACATGCGAACCATTAATTTTATCATTATTTTTGGCTCTAAGCACAAGGTGTATTTCAAAGATGAACTTGGTTCTGTCAGTCTAACAAATCAAAGTACCACAGTTTAAAGCAATAATCTCTGAAATTATTACTATAGGAGGCATATAAGAAAGTTGATAAATCAGCTATAAAAACAAAAGATACTACGTAACTTAGAGTCCCTTATGTTTTTAGAAGAATGAGGAAAATAATGAAAAATTCCACGGTCTAAGAATCAGTTACACATATGGTTTAGTCTATGTCAGTACTCTCATACTTTCCTTATGAGTTTAGCCTTACCAAAAAGCCATCAAAATGTCCAGGATAACTCAAAGGGACAGCTGGAAGCCTGAAATAAGATGGCTCAGTGCAAAAGATGCCAAGCCATTCATATAATTTTAAATGGAAGCCTAAACATTTAAGTCCTATTTTTGTTTTCACCTTTAAAAAAATCATCTGAAAATACGGGAAAATACCTAATTGTACTCAAGTGACTTCCACACATTAAAAAAAGAGAGAATTTCTGTTTCCTGTTTTCTGATAAAAGCATTCTTCAGAGCTATGGGGTTAAGTTCTAAGCCACGATTGACTGCTTACTAGCATGCCTGTTTTGCATACCAGTAGAATCAAGTCCAGTTTTGCCATTTGTGGATAACTATGACAAGATACAAAAGCATGTGTTTGCCATAAATAGCTCTGGCTAACAGCAAACTGCTCACACTGAGCAGATCAAATTCTCTATAAGGAGAGCAGTCTGGACCACAGCCAAATCTCACTACTAATACTTAAGACTGCTACATCATTTTTTTTCCTAATTTGCAAACTATATTACAAAATAATAGCTGAAAAGTTCCTAAACATGAGAAGTATTACTAACTTTTGAAGGATATTTTATAAATTATTTTCATCGTGACCAAATACACAGTTAAGAGCTTCCTGCTTCTACTACTCACTTAGAAATGTAAACGTGAATTAAAAAATAACTACCCTTTATCCAGAAAATAAATCTACTATTGAAGAATATTTATGTCAAAGTGCAAAAAATAACTTCTGATCTTCATATTAACACATAAGGAAATAAATAAACTAATGTTTATAAAAGTATCCCTCTATAACAATATTTTCTATTAGATGGCTTTAGGCTATTTTTTAAACTCAACAAACTGGAAAATATCATGCATGAATGTTGTACAAAAAGTCTTAAATGAGCAGTGCAAAGATTAATAATAGTTGTTTACTCTGAAAGTTGCTTCACATAACATTTTGCAAAATGTCCAAGGAAAACAAGGCAACGTTCTGTAATATGCCACCATTTTTATTGCAACGTGGCCATTTTTGTGAGGGTAGGGAGTTTGATCTCAAAAACAATGTTCCATTTAAGGCTCTTTTATACAGAAATTGCCATCATGACTGATACTCAAAATATTTTTAGTGTTGCACAACTTACATGGTAAACATAAACTCCTCACTGCTTCAGTAGTGTACACTCAATGGAAAACAAAAAGGCATTCATAAGAGCTGTTTCTTTTAAGATATGCAGGTAACAGGAATGAATACTGAGGTACTAGGATAAGTTGACACAGTTAACAAAACTTAATTGGCATTCCTTTTGGGGGAGAGGGGGTGGGTATTACTCATTACAAAAAAAGTGCTTTCAATGCATAGTGTTATATCTGTGCTGCCATGTAACAAAAATAGGCTTGCCAAGGCAGGTGAGGTGTATGAATGCTTGCGCCTCACAGAACTGCAATCAAGTGCAACTATAAATAATACTGAATAAAGTTTACCATCTGACCAGTGGATAATACTTTCAAGGCATTCGATCAGCTTACCCTTTGCAGTGTTCTAAGCTATTCACATTGACAATCACTTTCATTGTAGTGCTTGCTGCAAGGGAGGCATATAACCAGTTTTTTTGGCTAAAATATGACGGGAAGGCATTCCTTGGGTTCTACATAAAAGTAACCATATTGAACAGTCTAATGGCAATCACTGATAGGCTGTTTACATGAATGGTTTTTCCTTCATTCACTGTATTGGAAGGACCAAGTGGGAAGAGAAAACAAAAACAAAAACAAAAACCACCTAATACTATTTCAATTGATTTGAGCTGGAGAAATGGAAGCTCCTTAAGATCCAGATGGCACTTGACTGTCATTTTATAAGGGTTTTCCTTCAAGTGAAACTACTACGTTGCCTCCCAGTTTCTCTCCAAGGGTTGAACGGTCCTTTATATCATCCAAGCCATTTACTTGCCACTCATGTTTAATACCTAAAAAGGAAAAGCATGATTGCATTAAATCATCTTATAAGAAAGAGTAATTTTCTTGCACAAAATTTTTAATGTTTGTACCTGTAAATTTCTTTTTAATGGCATCTTTAGAGCTAGCATAAATCATCTTGCTTTTTAAAGGTGCACTCTCAGGAGCCCTACAGGAAAAAAAACCCCAACAATCGGTGAATCCCACTTAAAAGAATAACAAAGGCAAAACTGACTATGTTAATAACAATCCTTGCATTTTAAAAGTACTTTTTCTTTTGTTTTTACACACCAGAATATAAATACTAGGTCTTCTTTCTTAGACTCTTTTGTTTCGTATGTGGCATCGTACAAAGCATATCGGCAATCATTCAGAGGTAGCAACTTCACAAAAGATGTGTAGGGGTCCTCTACAGTATCACCAATGTCACCCACCAAGATCTGCTTTGCTTCTTCTACAATTATTTGTCTTTTGTCATCGCTTAAACAGAAGAGAACTGCTTTCTTTCTTTTTTTGATCTCCTCTTGTGTAGAAGATTTTCTTACTTTCATATCATTAAAAACTTTGATGACTTCATCATTCACTGTAACTCCAGAAGCCTGAAATAAAAAAAGAACAGTAATTCAGAGCGAGTATTTTGGTTTTAACCAAAATTACCGTTTGCCTAGCCAGGATTCACTTTAATCTGGACATCAAAAATTGCATCGTGTCGTGCAAGGAGTCCAGTCAGATCTGCCACATTTTAAAGTATCAGTATAGGAGACGCACCCGAAGGATTCTAACTCACCCTGTCCCATTCATCATTTTAAAAGGGTTTGGAGGTTGAAGTAAAGGGAAGGTAGAGGGAAAGGGACAAATACAAGCGGTCCCATCCCTGAAACGTTTCCTATTTCACTGGGTGATGTCAGAGCTTCAGGAGCAGCAGCAAAAATACCTTCTGTATTGTGTCAACTCCGCAGGCCTTTAAAAAAACACTTTCGGATTTCAGTTAAAGCTTCTACTTTTTTTTTTCTTTAAAGTCATCCTAGCCGGTGCCGTTTCCTCATAAGGAAAGAGAATCAAGTGTGAACGCCAACCCGCCCACGGCTACCACATAATTGCCTCACAGCTCAAACGCAGACACTTCAAAACTAACGGAGCTAGTGTAAAAGCTTTTTACAGCGAGAAAGCATTTTTAAAAGCGTTTTGTCACCCCCTTGAACTCCTCTTCGGGGTTTTATGACAGGCCACCGAGACCCTTAACCGAAAGTCTTCAGCAAGGGCTCTGAGGCACGTACAAATTTGCGAGACAGGCGCTCAGCAAAATAAAGGAGCCCCGCGCCAACACGGCGTGCGCGGGACGAGCCCCGCGCCGCCGGCCGCCGCTCCCAGTACCCCAACCTCTCCAGAAGGCGCCTGTCCGGCTTAGGCCTCGACCCCCCGACCCCCGCCGGCGCCCTCCTCGCCCCCAGAAGTCCGAAGAGCGGCAGGGCCTGGCCTGACAGGGGGCGGGCAGGCCGGCTGCCTGGCTGGAGAGAGAGCAACGGGGCCGGACGCAGCGCAGAAGCCCCCACCTTTAAGGCCCAAATCAGGTTAAAATGGCGGCCTCACTCCCGGGGGTCCAACAAGGCCGCGCGACGGTTTCTGCTAGACGCGCCCCGGCTCCCGGCCCCCCGGGCCGGCGCGCCCACCTTACCATAGTGTCCGCGGCTGTGGCTGCGGCGGCAGCTCGGGCTCCGGCTCTGTGGCACTGGGAGGTGGAGAGGGAGG
>NC_043708.1:60025590-60045092 GCF_006229205.1 Suricata suricatta | reverse complement strand
GCCCGCGTCCTCGACCTGACCCCGGCGCGCTCGCCCTGCGGGCCTGGCCGGCTGCGCTGCGTTGACTGGGGCCCAGGGTCCTGGCGGAGCCGCCTCCGGCCCCGGGCACCGCCCGTCAGCCGGCCCGGGAAGGCGCCCGGCTCCCTGAGGGGCGCTTCCAACTGCCTCCCCGAGGGCGCTGCTCCCGGAATTGGGCGCTGGCGAGGGGACCGGTATCCAAGGTGTCTTCTCTTTTATTCACCTGTGGTTTCCACCGAAAGGGGTTTGTGTCCGGCGTTTTGAGGCATTTTGGAAAACCCACTTGAGACGGTGTGAATTGTTTAGATTTCCTTCCAACAATTAAATGAGAATGAACACTAGGGGCGGGAGGTTACCTCAGTTGACTGAATTACTCAGCAAAAGCAAAATGATAAACCGAAGTGGAAAATCACTTTCTCCAAGTCTGTGGTTGATATAATAATAACGGGGGAAATGGGTTAGTAACAGCCCTTGGTAATATCTTCTTGTTTATTAGACTTCATAGGATGTGGGAGTACTCTCTGCTGGTCGTCTTTTCTTCATGAAGCCCCGGCCGTGACAGCTGACATCAAATAAATGGACCCAAAGTAGAGATCCCTCCTCCTTGGCGATCACAACCTCTTCTAGCAATGCCGTGTTACTGAGCCAAGGCTCTTCTCTAAACCGTTTTTTTTTTTAATTTTTTTTAATGCTTTTTATTTATTTTTGAGAGACAGAGAGAGACAGCATGAGCAGGGCAGGGTCAGAGAGAGAGAGGGAGACACAGAATCCGAAACAGGCTCCAGGCTCTGAGCTAGCTGTCAGCACAGAGCCCGATGCGGGGCTCGAACCCACGAACCGTGAGATCTGACCTGAGCCGAAGCCGGACGCTTAACCGACTGAGCCACCCAGGTGCCCCATAAACCTTTTTGGTACTTACATATGTGTCCCATTTATCATAGAAAAAAAATGTCACTTTATACTTGAGGAAAATTTTCATAAAGATTTAATGCCTCATGAGTTTATATGAAAATTCTGTATTATCAGTGAAGCACATTATGTGCTTATCGATAATGAAAGGAATATTTAATAAAGTGTTTAACTATTTTGGGTTGATTTATGCTACCTTTTCTCCTAAACGTTGACTATTTCTTCCTAACTCTTTTCATTTGTAAAATGGGTACCTTGAATTTAAAGCTCCAATCAATGGTTAAACTTACTTTGTGAAAAAGACTTGCACTAAAAAAAGCACACTTGTTTTTGTCTAAAATTGTTGAGATCAAAATACAGATACACCTTGATACAAACTAAGCCAGAAGTGCAGTGCACAGGCAACAACTTTGGGTTGGGAGTTGGGAGACTCGGGATCATTCTTGGCACTGCTCCTATCTCTATAACCTTGAGGGGCGGTCCACCCTGAAGACCTTAGATATTTCATCTGTAAAACAAGCTCTCATTAAATTATCTTAAAAGTCCTTTCCAGCTTTGGAGCACCTGGGTGGCTCAACTGGTTAAGCATCTGACTCTAGCTCAGGTCATGATCTCATGGTTCGTGAGTTCAAGCCCTGTATTGGGCTCTGCTGCACAGAGCTGGCTGGGGATTCTTTCTCTCCTTCATTCTCTGTCCATTCCCTTCTAGTTCTCTCTCTTTCAAAATAAACAAACTTTTAAAAATTACCAAAAAAGTCCTTTCCACCTTAAAATTCAGTTTCTTAGTATACCAGTGTTTCTCAGGAAATGATGTGTGTATATTTCAGGATTAAGTAGATTTAAGGATGGAAAATTCATAACAAAGAGGGAATTATGCCCTAGTTTGTATGATAAATCCTTGTGTCCAAAGTTTATTATATTTTAAATGGAGCATTTTAGGCATTGCCCAGCAAACGTAGACCCAGTTTTTATGTTCACAGCTTGCATTTCTTTTCTGAATGGAAAGATTGACTTAATTTAGAGACAACATTGAGAAGAAATTTCCCAGTGTCTAAGCATGAATCCCAAGCGAGTGGATAATAATACTTCATATTTAGCTGGTACTCTATAGTTAGTGAAACTGTTGGGGAAGAAGAACTTTCCTTTGCTCTTCAAGGTCTTCTGGCTGATCTGAAATCAGATTAACAAGAGACAGATTAACAGAAGAAAGTCACATTTCATTTTGTACATCAGGGGAATCCAAATAAACATGAGATTCCTGGGGCACCTGGGTAGCTCAGTTGGTTAAGCGTCTGACTCTTGCTTTCAGCTCAGGTCATGATCTTGACTGATGTTTTGCGGTGATGGTGGGGTTTGTGGGGTCAGGACCAACAGCCAAGAAAGAATTCTTGAAGATGTCTTTGGTGCAAAAAGGTGATTTTATCAGGGCACCTGAGTGGCTTAGTCGGTTAAGCATTTGACTTAGACTCAGGTCATGATCTCACTGTTCATGGGTTGGAGGCTCGTGTTGGGCTCTGTGCTGACAGCTCAGAGTCTGGAACCTGCTTCTGATTCTGTGTCTCCCTATCTCTCTGCCCTTCCTTGACTCATGCTTTGTCTCTCTGTTTTTAAAAAATAAATAAATGTTAAAAAATAACAGGTGATTTTATTAAAGCACTAGGGCAGGACCTATTGGCGGGAAGAGCTGCACTAGGGATGTGACCGGTAACTGGTTATATATTCCTTGGATTTGGGGGAGGTAAAGTCAAAAGGAAAGTTTCCAAGGAGACTTTCATATGCTTAAAGACTCAGATTACTGGAGGCCTAGCTATTGTCAAGCTAAGGTTGTTTTTTCTTTTAGCAAAGCATTAACATTAAGACAGTAGGGAGTTCCTGGAGAAAGTTTTTCTATGCCTGCCTCAAGTATTTGTCAATAGGTCGTAGGTTATAAGGAAATTCATTTTTACCTGCCATTTCCGTCTTGCCTTTGTTCCTCGTGTCATTATGGAGGGCTGATGTTGGGGCTCCAGGAAAACTGAGTCTCCAGGTTTCTGGAGATTAGGCTTTGATAAGATTGCCTTAGTCTTGTCGTTTACTAAGATATTTGTAAACTGAGGGAGACTCACGTCCTGCACGACTGTGATCCCTATCAGTTAGCCATTTGTTTCTGTCCTTTCCTTTGTTCTTGGGCAGCCAGGAGTGCCTGAGGAATGTCACACAGATCTCACCTGGGGGAAGGGGGAGGGGAGCTAGGGAGACTGGGGGCAAAGCACAAGCTAGCAAGGAAAGAAGAAAGGAAAGGCAGGTAAAATTAAATTTCCTTATAATCTGCAGCCATTGACAAACACTTGAGACAAATACAGAGTATAACATTTCTACAGGAACCCCTACCTTCCTAATGTTAATGCCTTACTTGAAGAAAAAAAAATACTTTAGCTTGCAATACTCCCCTGTATCTTAGGAGTCCTCTTTAGCATATCAAAGTCCGTCTGGAGACCTCCCTTTTGATTTTACTTCCCCCAAATTCAAAGTACATGGTGAGCCACTCTTCACCACCCCTGTGTAGCTCTTCCTGCAAAAGGGTCCTGCCCTGTGGTCTAATAAAAATCACCTTTTTGCACCAAAGACATCTTCAAGAATTCTTTCCTGGCCATTGGCTCTGGATGCCCCCACCATCACCCGAAAACCTCAACAATCTCATGGTTCCTGAGATTGAACCACGCATGGGCTCTGTGCTGACAGCGTGGAGCCTGCTTGGGATTCTCTCTCTCCTCACTCTTTGCCCCTCCCTGCTTGCACGTGTGTGCTCTCTCTCCCTCCAAATAAATAAATAAACATTAAAAACAAACAAACATGAGATTCCAAAGACAAGTCAGGCAAAATAAAGTATATATGTTGTTTTGTTTTAAGTAAGCTCTATGCCTGAAGTGAGGCTTGAACTCACAACCCTGAGATCAAGAGTCACATGCTTTGTGGACTGAGCTAGGCAGGTACCCCACAATGCGGTATATATGTCATCCTGAACTAAGGAGGAATAGGACTCCGGAACTTAAAAGAAGACAATTCACAGGAAGAAAGGAAAGAGTAAATATTTGGTAAAAATATGTTTGCTGGGCCATCCAGAAACAATGGGACATAGAGAGGACTTTGATCAAATAGGCCTTCCCAGTTTCCTATCTACTATCCTTCATTCATATTTTGATGTCTTTATTTCTGGTGATAGCTGTCTTCCTGGAGTAGGTCCTCTATCTAAATTCCTTTAGGCAGTTAGAGGGGAAGCTCAGAATTTTTTCCTGAGTCTTTTGGGCCTTGATTATTTTCAGCTCGAAATAATCTTCATGCCAAAGTAGCACATCTTGGGGTTATTCTTTCTGAATGTCTACAAAATCTTTTGCTTTCTTTCTCTCTCTTGAAGCTCCACGGAAATCATGGAGAATGGATCCCAATGCTCTAAACATTTGCTTTGTCTGAGTATCACGAACTCTTCTCCTTCCTGGACTCTTCCTCTCAGGGTCTCCCTCCCTCCTCAGCCTTGAAATTTGAAGACAGGAGATTCCATAGAAGCATACAACCCTGACAGAGACCAGGTCTGGGGACACAGCAACGTAGATTAGATGTCAAAATATCTCCCATCAAAACTGGGATTCCAAAGATGTTAGTCACTCCTAGCTCTGACATCAAACCCTCTCCAAACTTCGGCCCCCACCCAAACCCCATCCCTTGGCAGAGTTAATATTTTCCGTATATTAGGATTCTTTTCCTGCAGATATTTTCAGCTTTGCACATACCTTATTGCATTGTAATAGTTTGTTTATGTGTTCTGCCACCCTGCTAGACTATAAATTCCTTAAGGATCTGAGTCCTAATCGATCTTTGAATTTCTGGAACCTGGAATATAGTAGGTGCTCAATTATAATGATGTAATACACTTAAGATGCTTTAGTGCTATAAAGAGAACAAAATGGAAGCTCTTGAAAATCATGAGGTCTTTCTATGGGCCCTTGTGAGGGGCCAGTAACCTCAGGGCCTCAGGGCCAGTAACAACAACTCTTCATATCTATTGTTTATAATGGGTACCTACCACCACTTGGTATAGGGACGGCATTACCAAGCCTTGCTGCATGGATTTTGGTCCCTGTGTAGTGGAGGGATCTGAGTGTCAGACACTGTGTATATTAGTTTCTGGTGGCTGTTGTAACAAATTATCATGAATTTAATGGCTTAAAATAATATAAGTTTATTGTCCTACAGTTCCATAGGTCAGAAGTCAGAAATGGGTCCTATAGGGCTAGAGTCAAAGTAATGGTAGGACTACTTGGTTTTGGAGGCTGCAAGAGGAGAATGTTTCCTTGCCTTCCTTGGTTTATGGCCCCAGACAGCATCAGTCTTCACATCTCTCTCTCTCTCTCTCTCTCTCTCTCTCTCTTTTTAATGTTTATTTATTTTTGAGTGAAAGACAGAGTGTGAGCAGGGGAGGGGCAGAGAGAGAAGGAGACACAGAATCTGAAACAGGCTCCAGGCTCTGAGCTGTCAGCACAGAGCCTGATGCAGGGCTCAGACGCATGAATGGTGAGATCATGACCTAAGCCCAAGTCAGATACTTAACCAACTGAGACTCCCAGGCTTCAACATCTCTGATTCTCTGAATCCGTCTTCTGCTTCCCTCTTTCATTTCGGAGGACAACTGTGAATATTTTGGATCCATTGGATAATTTAGGATAATCTCCCAGTTCAAAATCATTAACTTAATCACATCTGCAAAGTCTCTTTTGCTATGTAAGGTAACATAGGCACACGTTCTGGGACTTCAGATGGGGACATCTTTAGGGGATATTAAAAAAAAAAAACAAGTCCCAAGTGGAGTCGTTTGTCCCCCCCCCCCTACTTCCCATGATAGCAACCCAAGAACTATTTACAATTTCAACTTATCCAGGAACGTGACCTTTGAAAGGTTGATCAGAATTTTCTGATCAGCACTAGTAAGACAGTCCGCATGATACAAACCTGCTGTGCCCTTCCGTTCCCTCCCGCACCCCCTCTAACATGCCTTGTCCTGAAACAGACCTTTCCTTTGCTAATAACTCCCTTGTTCCACTTTCCTTCCTATACTTTGTACAACTCCTCAGAACATCTCTCTACTTGCTAGAGGGATGCTGCCCTACTCATGAATCATTTCATAAAGCCAGTTAAATCTTCAAACTTACTTGAATTTAATTTTTTTTTGCTTAAAAATTTTTTTTGTCTTTATTTTATTTTGAGAGACAGAGAGTGAGTGAGGTTGGGGTGCAGAGAGAGAGGGAGGCACAGAACCTGAAGCAGGCTCCAGGCTCTGAACTGTCAGCACAGAGCCCAATATAGGGCTCGAACCCACGGACTGTGAGATCATGACCTGAGCCGAAGTTGCCCACCCAACCAACTGAGCCACCCAGGCGCCCCTTTAATTTTTTAACAAGAGCCATTATTCTGTCTCCCACACCACATCTGTTCTCTTTAGAGAGCAAATAACTAACAGGTGGGAAAAGGACCCTAATCAATCCAATACTAGAACGCACATCTAAACTGTAATTTTCCATTTGCTGGGCTGCTCATGGATGGCAGCAGCCCACAGCTCTTAGGAACTAAGTGAGAGTTAACCTCAGGGAGGATGAATCTGAATGGAATCTCAGCTCTGAATCATGGTAGTGGTACAATCTTGGGCCATGTAACTTCTCTAAGGCTGTTTCCTCGTGTGAAATGGAAATTATGTCACCTCTCTGAATTATGTGAGGATCAGGTGAGATTATGTATGTAAAGTTCCTTCCAGTACAGGCATAGGAATCCCAAAGGCCATTGTTAGCACCAGTGTGGAGTGGAGGTGAGAGCACGATTTTACCAATAATGGGGTTCAGGGTATGCCACCCCAAATTATGCCACTTTGGCATATTGATTATTTAAACTTTGTTTAATGTTTATTTATTTTTGAGAGACAGAGTATGAGCATGTGAGGAGCAATGAGAGAGACAGACACAGAATCTGAAGCAGGTTCCAGGCTCTGAGCTGTCAGCACAAAGCCCAACGCGGGGCTCAAACCCATGGCCTGTGAGACCATGACCCGAGCCGAAGCTGGCTACGCTACCCACGCAACCATCTTGTTAATCTGTTTACGTCCACTTAATTATTAGGCCAGCCAAAGACTCTAGGAGGGGAAAAGGAAGTTTTCCTCCTATACACCATCTCACAGGCAACAGTCATGGAATAATGCCAGGCTTCACGGGTACTAATTTATAAGGCTCCGCTTAAGCATGTTTATTCAAGATTCCTTAGAAAATTGAAAAGTGAACATCCTCTACTGCATATTCTCCCAAGAAACAAACTAGATGGAGTTTCTGCGTTATGTAAACGTTTAGAATAATTTTTTAATTCCTATCGACGCCATTGAATCTGGAAGATTATGCAGCCCCACTCGCAGTCAAGACACATCACACCCGTCACGCATAGCCACTTCCCGACAAAGACAAATGTAAGCGTGAAGACATTCACCGCTTCAAAATGTACCTTTCTACCCACATGCTTTCTTTATTCTGACATATCCTTCCTAACCCACGCCTGAGCTAGAAGACTGGTAAAGGAGGCAAGTCATGTATTTTTCTAAATTCAAGTTGGAACTTTGAACAAGAAAATAAACATAGTGGGAGACGGTGTGTCAGAGTCTGATCTGTGTGACTCACTCTGATCCACAAAACTCACTTTGGGTCTTACATGTCTCATTTCTTGCTCTTTCTAACTTAGGAATATGACCTCACAGTAGAGGAACTTGGCATTAGGCCGCGTGACGAGGCAATGAGGTAAAGAGTAGCATTAGTGAAATGCAAGAATGAGTGAAATATTGTTTGAAGCAGTTGCAAACTCAACATTTATAGATGCTAGTTTCAATTTATGAACCCAGGGACACATTTATCAGATCCACCAACCAGTGACTTACTATTAATTGAATCACAATAAGTAGCAGCTGGTTACCTATACACCCATACAAAAACATCGGAGAAAAACTTGCTAGTAATTGATTGAAGGTGGAAATCCTTTGTTTAGCATCCTTTACTACAAAAGTTGTAGATTTTTTAATCATAGAAAATCATATAGACATGAAAAGCATCACATACGAAAACTATATGTTAACAGACATGGATAAGAATACTAAAGATAATATTAAGAGATCAAAAACTAAATCAAGAATTACAAAAGCTTACTCAGTAACTCATCTCTTTGTTTCATTTATTGAGCTCGTCTTCTCGAAGCTGAGAATGCAAAGATAAAAATAACGTAATTCCTACCCTGAAGAGTCAGTTCTGTGAGACCATAGCAAGCAAGCCAATGTCTATGGAACAATTGCATGCATGCTCCAATGGCATGCGCGCTGCTTGGGCTGGGAGCACAAAGAGTGAATTGGATCCACAGAGACAAGTGAGAGTTCACTAGGCAGATAGGGAAGGGCATTCAAAGCAGAGGGAACCTAATGTACAAAGTCACAGCAGTATGAGTAAAAGCATAGGAAACCCCAGGTAGTTTGTAATCACTGGAGCTCCTATACTGAGTAAGGGATGAAGATGGAGTGGTAGGAAGTACTGGTTCGCATGAGCCTTGTACACAAGCCTACAGTCAGAATTTTATTCTGCAGCAGTGAGGAAGATGACAAAGATTTTTCAAATATATTTTTAAATTTAATTTTTAAAATGTCTATTTATTCATTTTGAGAAAGAGAGAGAGAAAGAGAGTGCGAATGAGCAAAAGAGAGAGTGAGCAGGGAAGGGGCAGGGAGAGAGGAAGAGAGCCAAGCAGGCTCTGTGCTGTCAGTTTAGAGCCCGGTGTGGAGCTCAATCTCATGAACCATGAGATCATGACCTGAGCAGAAGTCAAGAGTTGGATGCTAAAAAAAAAAAAAAGGGCGCCTGGGTGGCTCAGTCAGTTAAGCCTCTGACTTCAGCTCAGGTCAGATCTCACGTTTGTGGGTTCGAGCCCCACGTCAGGCTCTGTGCTGAGAGCTAGCTCAGAGCCTGGAGCCTGCTTCTGGGTCTGTGTCTTCTTCTCTCTCTCTGCCCCTCCCCCTCTCATGCTCTGTCTCTCTCTGTATCAAAAATAAATTAAATATTAAAAAAAAAAAAGAGTTGGATGCTTAACTGACTGAGCCACCCAGGTGCACCAGTACTTCATTCTTTTTTTATGGCCAAATAATATTTGGTTGCACACATATACCACATTTCCTTTATCCATTCATTAGTTGATGGGCCTTTCAGCTGTTTGCACTTTTTGGCTCTTGTGAATAATGCTGTCATAAGCATTTATGTACAAATTTTTGTGTGAACATATATTTTCATTTCTCCGGTGTATACACCTGGGAGTGGAATTACTGGGTCATATGGAAACTTCATGTATAAAATTTGGAGGAGGGGCGCCTGGGTGGCTCAGTCAGTTGAGCATCTGACTTTGGCTCAGGTCATGATCTCATGATTTGTGGGTTTGAGCCCCACATCAGGCTTTGTACTGACAGCTCAGAGCCTGGAGCCTACTTTGGATTCTGAGTCTCCCTCTCTCTCTGCCTCTCCCCTGCTCATGCTCTGTGTCTCTCAAAAATAAACAAACATTAAAAAAATTTAAAAAAAATTTGGAGGAGCTGCCAAACGTTTCCAAAGTGGTCACACATTTTGCCACCTCATTCACAATGTTTCAATTTCTCTACATCCTTAACAACGATTGTCTTTTTTATTTTAGTCACCCTACTGAGTGTGAAGGGGTACCTCACTGTGGTTTTGATTGCATCTTTTCATGTGCTTATTGGCCATTTGTGTATCTTCTTGGAGAAATGTCTGTTAATATCTTTGATTCAGTTTTTTTTTTAATTGGTTGCCTTTTTATTGAATTGTAAGAGTTCTTTATATATTTTGAATACAAGTGCCTTATAAGACATGGGACTTATGAAAACTTTCTCTCATTCTGTGGGTTGCAGGTTGTCTTTTCAGTTTCTTAATGATGTCCTTGGAAGCAGAAAACTTTGACATTTTTATGAAGTTTAGTTTACCTAGTTCTTTTGTTGCTTGTGCTTTTGTTGTTATATCTAAGAAGCCATCACCTCATCTACGTTTATAAAGATTCTCTTCGATTTTTTCCCCTAAGAGTTTTGTAATTCCAGTTTTACTTTTTAATTTTAGAGAGAGTGAGAGCGAGAGCGAGAGAGCAAGAGAGAGCACATGTCTGGGGAGAGGAGCAAAGAGAGATAATCTTTTTAAAATAATTTTTAAATTTACATCCAAGTTAGTTACCATATAGTTCAACGATTTCAGGAGTAGAATCCACGAATTCACCTTCTACATTTAACACCCAGGGCTCAGCCCAGCAAGTGTCTTCTTAATGCCCTTGCCCATTTAGCCCATCCCCTCACCCACACCCCCTCCAGCAATGCTGTTTGTTCTCTGTATTTAAGAGTCTCTTATGTTTTGTCCCTTTCCTTGTTTTTATATTATTTTTGCTTCCCTTCCCTTATGTTCATCTGTTTTGTATCTTAAATTTCCTCATACAAGTGAAGTCATATGATATTTGTCTTTCTCTGGCTAACTTCACTTAGCATAATACCGTCTAGTTCCATCCACGTAGCTGCAAATGGCAAGATTTCATTCTTTTCGATTGCTGAGTAATACTCCATTGTATATATAAACCACTTCTTTATCTATTCACCTGTTGATGGACATTGGGCTCTTTATTATTTTTTATTGTTTTGTAAGTATTGAGTTCCTACTGTGTACCCAAAACAGAGCTAGCCACTGGATATAAGATGAACAAAACAAACATGGTCCCTGCCTTCATGCAGTTTATAGTCAAGTGCAAAAGTAACAGAGATTTTATAGATTAGGAGTATTAAAGACTGTGTCTGCGGTTTAAGAGACCTCCAAAGACAACAGCGTGGAAAAAAGCTTGGCTTTCCAGAGAAAATAAAAGATCAGTGAAACTACAGGGTAGCGGACAAGGAGAGCACTATAAGATGAGGCTGAAGTGTTAGGGGCCAAGTAATGCAGGACCTGTAAAGCCATGCCAAACCCCACACTGAGGCTCCCCACTCCCCACCCATCGCCCCGTGTTCCTTGTCCCCACTCCCCCACTTCTCCTGGGGTACCTGCTAACTTCCCGGGAGCGGGAGCGCTGTGGATGCTTTAAGTTTTCAGGGAAACACAGTGACATCTCTTGGACACCACGGGAACTTACTTAAACTCGGTTCTACTTTAATCTGGCTGTTCTTTGGATGAGTTTTCCGATGTTGGTGTGATAAAAAGCTAGTCCCTCAACAGGATCCCTGTGGAGCAGGAAATGAAGGTGGCTGTTTTTTAATCTGACTCCAAGGTTTAAGAAGTTATGTATTGTCCAGCAGGCGCTATTAGGACATAAATATTAAGTCGCTTGAACTTAACTAGTTAACAGAACTGTTAACTATTTCTCTGGGCCCAAGAGCACCTTGAAAAAATTACCGAGATACTAAGGGCACCTTGAAGTAATACATTTGGCAGCTTCTACTGTTAAGGATTTTGGGGTTTTATTCTAAGTGTTATAGGAAGCTATCAAAAGGTTTACAATAAGGGAGAGTGACATGGAGGCTTTAATATTTTCTAGTAAAATTCTAGACATTTAGCCTAAGGTGATTTTGCTGTCAATTACTTGTTCAATTATCACAATGCCTTAGGCTTAAATTTCAAAATTCTAATTAATTAAGGACTCCAATGTTTTCCTCCCTAGCAGACAATTTTGCCCAAGGCTAGAGACCAGAACCAAAGCAGAGGCAAGTGTCTGTCTTTCAATGACTTTTAAATTGTTTATGCCTTCACAAATTCTGTCTACATCTTGAACTATGCCAGTGCACATCCTTTATAACATTTTCTGTAGGGTCATTGTCCTTTCCTCATTTGTTACCGTTTCTTTATATATTCAGTATACACACTTTTTGTCTGTTAAATGCATTGCAAATATCTTCTTTCATTTTCTGGGTGGACTTTTCAGTTTGTTTATGGTGTCTCCTAAGTAAAGTTTAAAAATTCATGTGATAGAATGTACCAAGTTATTCCATTAGGTTTGTGCTTTTTCTTTTATATTTATGGTTTGTCTTCCTCTTTCCCTCCTGCTTTGATCTTTCTCTCCCATCTTCCTCTCCCTACCCTCTTCCTCCTTCTTTCTCCTCCCTACTTCCCATTCTCCCCAACCTTTTCTCCTTTTTTACAAGAAATCTTTCCCCACTAAATATTTGATGAACTCAAGGAATCAGTATTAAAGTCTTTAATGCAATAATGATATTAAGGTCATTTTTGTTTAGAGTGCCTTTCCTTTTAGGGATACATTCTGAAATATTTACAGCTGAAACGGTGTGATAAGTGGAACTTTTCTCAAAATAATATGGAGAATGGGGGACAGATAAAGCAAGATTGGGATGAGTTGTAATTATTGAAGCTGAATACTAGGTACGGGGAAGTTCATTATACTATTCTAGCTAATTTGCATATGTTAAAAGTTGCCCATAATAAAAAGCATACAGGAGCGCTGGGGTGGCTCAGTTGGTTGAGCCTCTGACTCTTGATTTTGTGTTAGGTCGTGATCCCAGGATCATGAGATCAAGCCCCATGTTGGGCTCTGTGCTGAGCATAGTGCCTGCTTGGGATTCTCTTTCTCCCTTTCTCTCTCTCTCAAAATTTAAAAAACAAATTAAAGAAATAAAATACACATACACACACACACAGATGAGCTCCTTTCCAATCTTGATATAAATTTTTTTCCTATATATTCTTCCAATAATTTTAAAATTGTTCTTTGCACTCAGGCTTCAAATACCTGGGTGACTCTAAAGGACAGCTTAGAAGGGCACCAAAGAACAGGCTTTTCTTGAGCTCTTCAAAGGTCAAAAAGGAAAGCTTGTGTGGTTGGCTTTGTCCTATGATGGGTTTTTATCCTAGGAAAGCCCTTTCCAAACCAATGAGGACAGATTGCCTTGGCTATGTGAAAACATACTTTTCAATCCAAATTTGAAGAAATGATGCCCATTATTTTCTATAAAACAGGACTAACCAAAGGGGTATTTTACATTTATGAAAAAAAATTTTTTTTAGTATTTATTTGTTTTTGAGACAGAGACAGAGTGTGAATGGAGGAAGAGGCAGAGAGAGGAAGAGACAGAATCTGAAGCAGGCTCTAGGCTCTGAGCTGTTAGCACAAAGCCCTATGTGGGGCTCGAACCCATGAACCATGAGAGCATGACCCAAGCCAAAGTCAGATACTTTACTGACTGAGCCACCCAGGTACCCCTATGAAAAGATTTTTAAAACCCTTCTCTTCTTCATCATTTATCCTTTTTTTGGTTGTATGTCAGAATATTTCTTTAAATGTGGTAATTGCATTATTTATCTAAGAAAATAATTTTACTAAAGCCTTCTTAAAGGCTAAGCCTACTTAAAAGTAGCCAGAGCAAGGACTGGTGAAGGAAATTAAGAGTTCTTCCCATTTGTTAAATACTTTTCTTTGTTTAAATGATATATTATTTATTCGAGATCAGGGATCAGAAAACAAACCAAATCTGGTCCCACACTTGTTTTGGCAAATAAAGTTTTACAGTAACACAGCCATGCATCCATTTATGCATTGTCTCTGGCTGCTTTTGTGCTACAATTGGCAGAGTTGAATAGCTACCGCAGAGACAGATGACTGGCAAAGTCTTAAATATTTCTTATCTAAACCTTTACAGAAAGTTTGTTAAGTCCTATCTTAGAGGATTGTGGGAACTGAAGAGTGAAAAGTGCATGGGATCAGGCAAAATAAATGCCACAAGAAGCCAGGGCAGGAATGAACGAATGAATGAATGAAATTAAAAGGTTTTATTTTTTCAAGTAATCTCCACACCTAGCATAGGGCTTGGAATTCAAAACTCTGACATTAAGAGTCGCATGCCCCACTCACAGAGCCAGCTAGGCACCCCCAGGGTAGGAAAATATTTAAAATTGACCAGATCAAAGGCTTTAATCACAGCCTTATATTTTACAGATTCCTTCATCAATACTCTGAATATATTTTCTCAAGTTTCTTTGACAGAAAGGGTCGCTGGCTCTCAAGACAAACTGTCATGAGAAAGAATGAATAGAAAGATTAAAAGTCTGCTTGGTCATTTGTACACCATTAAATTACTAACACACTGATGTTCCTGCATGTTTTTTTCTAATCTAGAGGTTTGCTTTGATACCTTTGCTTAATACAGCAAACTCTCTAGAACTGTGAGTATAAAGACTAATGTGGAATATGTGGTTTACGAACAATCTTCTTCATGTTGTTCGTGAAATTAACCTAACTACTACGTCCACTGCTTTTTTGAAATTAAAACAATGAGCTCACGTGTGTGCAACCATACCTCCTTTTCTCCTGAGAAAAAATCCAAGACATTGAAATATTTTAACACTGGAAAAAAATAGCAAACAAATGAGAGAATGAACATATTTGGAAGAACCATGTTCAAAGTATGACATAGCTATTAAATTTTGGCTTCTCACACATTTCTGAACTTGCTAAAATACTAATAAGGATCTCGTAGCCAATATTAATTAGGTCTATAGCCAAATATACATGGGAATGAAACCTAAAGTTTGGAAGATGGCAGCTTTTCCTATTCTCATGCTCCTGTTAGTGCATATTCTGAGCACATGGCTGAAGAACAGGACAGTGGGGGTGCCTGGATGGCTCAGTCAGATAAGTGTCCTACTTTGGCTCAGGTCATGATCTCACAGTTTGTGGGTTCGACCTCCACATTGGGCTCTGTGCTGACAGCTCAGAGCCTGGAGCCTGCTTTGGATTCTGTGTCTCCCTCTCTCTGCCCCTGCTTGCACTATTTCTCTCAAAAATAAACATTAAAAAAATAAAAAAACAAAGATAGTGATCCTTATAAACTACTAATAAAAAAGGAAAATAAGCATATGTTTACAATGAATAATTCTCCAAAAAAATGTGACATAGACTCTTACCTGCACGATACATGTACATATACATTCATTTTCCCTTCTGCCCACTTGTTCAAAGATAAATTTGCATATGCCTCATCTTCCTGGAGGTGGCCTAGTATACTGGAAATACGGAATTTTGACAGTCTGCTGTCATGTACTCTGTGATCTTGGGCAAGTACCTACCAAATATTCATCTGAGTCAAAACTTCACTTGAAAAATGGAGAGAATAACAGCCCAAATCCTTACAGAATTGGCTTAACATAAAAAGCACTTCCCATAGTTATTAGGTATGAATGATATAAACTTTTATATTAATGGGCTAGGTA
The DNA here is from genome assembly GCF_006229205.1 of Suricata suricatta. Taxonomy (NCBI): domain Eukaryota; kingdom Metazoa; phylum Chordata; class Mammalia; order Carnivora; family Herpestidae; genus Suricata; species Suricata suricatta. The sequence goes on along the minus strand of NC_043708.1, from coordinate 60,029,871 downwards.
TATAACAAGATGTGTTAATTTTTTTCTCTTCTGGCACTCTCTTGGAAATTGAGCTCAGTAAATGGTGCCTAGCTGACTGAAATGTCTTGACTATCTTGGGCTTCAGTTTTCAATTACATTTTTGTTCCACCCATTCCATTTTGTAGTCCTTTCTCCTTGAAGAAAAACATAAACTCAGAATAGGAGTTGAAAAGTGCTGTGTTCTTGGTCATGTCAACATTGCATTCCCAGCCGCTACTGTGAATGTTATGTATGCATGTTAGCCTTGCTGCTGTCTCAATTACTGCAGATATGTATGGGAGTAAGTAATGATTTCTGTATCGAAGAAAATCTGAGCTGGGCAGATTAAGAAGCAGTGTCTTTAATTTTAACTGAGTCTGAGAAAGGCAATATATAAATTGCCAACTCTTAAGATGGACTTTTAGACTTAATAATTCAGTAATTAGTTGGCCAGAATTTTCCTTCTTAGTGTTTATTGTCTAGAAGAAAAGCAAATACAAATGTTAGTTGTTATGAATATTGAAAAGTGAAGAATACTAAGTAACCAGAGAATTTACTATTGAAGTGTACTTACATTTTAGAATTCTCCCCTGAATAAATATTGGAGTAAAATTTTCTAAGAAATTTGGTTATTGGCATATGAAAGGATTACACATATACCAGTAGTTACAGCTGTTTTCATATTCATGCAAAGAATCTAGAGAGGTGATCATCTCAAGCATATGAGAAAGAAACAAAAGAGGGGTAACTTCCCAAATAAATAATTAAATGAAAGTATGGTATTATCAAGATTTTAATTGAGAAAGCAGGATGATTCTACTACCTTCCAAAAAGCCCTAGGGAGGACACCTGCCTTTTGCATCCTAAAAAGGAACAGCTAATCCTATGAAACTGAGGCCTCTGTACGTTGTCCACAACTAAGAAATAGCACCACCTATTTAATTTAAGAAATGTTGAGTGGCGCTTCTTAACCAGGTGAGCATATTCCAAGCTTTTTCTTCCTTTTACAGAGAATCCCTATCATGGACTGTTGCTGTTACTCATGGGAGGTATCTTACTTACTTACTGAGCATGGGTGGCTCAGATGGTTGAGCATCCAACTTTGGCTCAGGTCATGATCTCACAGTTCGTGGGTTCAAGCCCCACATCGGGCTCTGTGCTGATAGCTTGGAGCCTGGAGCCTGCTTCTGATTCTGTGTGTTCCTTTCTCTCTGTCCCTTCCCTGATCACACTGTATCTCTCTGTCTCTCAAAAATAAATAAATGTTAAAAAAAAATTAAAAAAATAAAAGGGTTGGGGCAGAAAAAGACATAAATCACTGCCACAGAGATTCAGGTACAATAAAACATTAGCTCCTATGGTCTGTATGTATCACATGCAATAGAGCAATTCTGATTTGTAAAAATTCCAGATTCCAAATACTTGAAAAACATGTATCATTTTATTTGTACAATTAAAAAGTTGTACATAGAAACCTGTAATACAGTTCTGTAAAACTGAAGGAACTGTCAGGGAAGAGGGAGGGTGTTACCTTTTACTGATTGTTCATTAAGGAAGTTAGAGAAATAAAACAAAAACACAGCAAAACGTTTAAAAAATTAAAGAACATTTTCCAGGTACAAATTTTATAAATACAAAACAAATTCACAAATTATTCTGAATGCTAAATAAATATCTAGTTAATAAACTCAGACTTAATACCTCTAGCCAGCACTGGTACAGCACTTCAAGGATATAAAATTGGATGCATTCATGTGTAGTGTTGAAAGAATGTGCTCATTAAACAATTCTCAGACATATATGCTTTCCCCTTAAACTGTGCTATAATAGATTTATCTGTATGGACAAATCTCCCCTAATACCACACTTCTTAAAAAAAACAAAAACCAATGACAAAATCACAGGTGAAAAAATATTTTCAAAGATATTGGGACACATGAATGATCTCAAAATGTACAAAAACCTCTGTAAACCAGTACTGTAACCAATATATCTATCAAACTTATTAGATACTGAACAAAACTGTAGCAAAGGCAATCTTTCCTACATTCTCCTGAGTGCTTAATATTAAAATTGAGAATATAGTGCAGGCCACACTTCAGTGGTCAATCAGTTGTTATTGCTTTTTATATATAATATATATATGTCTGCTTTAGAGCATGATTTAATGTTCCATTTTCATGAACAATTTGTCTTTCTCAAATATATCCTTTAGAAGGACAAAATTAGATTCGTGACTTCTTTGCAGCTGGTGGTGTGCTAACTTGATCCACATTCCCAGGCACGACATGGAGTCCAAGTTTTTGAGCCTGAATATGAAAAAATGCTTGAAGCCTAGTTCCAGCTTTAGCTTCACTTGTGTTACGAGGGTTGTACTCAAAGCAGTTCGAAAACATTAACTCAATATCATCAATAAATTCCGCTAGAAAGAAAAAACCAAATGAGATCAGAATATAAAAGTACATAAATTATAAATACACATTTTGTTTGTATCATAGCTGGAAACATCATTAAGAACACAGAAGCTCACTTTTTTCTTTAGAAACTGAAACCTCTGGGGAACCTGGGTGGCTCAGTTGGTTAAGCACCTGACTTCAGCTCAGGTCATGATCTCACGGATTTTGAGTTTGAGCCCCACACTGGGCTTTCTGCTCAGCACAGAGCCTGCTTCAGATCCTCTGTGTGCCACCCCCCTATCTGCCCCTGTCCCGCTGGTTCTATCTCAAAATAAATAAAAACTTAAAAAAAAAAGAAACAAAACAAAAAAATAAATCAATTGAAGCCTCTACTCCATTTTGTTTTCATGGAAAAGACAAATGATTTGAAGCCTCTGAAACAAGGTAGCAGAACTAAACCTTAAAATTGTTTAACTATAAATGCTCTAAAATTGTTTTACTGAAACTAAGCATTTATGTAATTAGGAATGTTATATAATTACATAGAACTTCTTCAAGATCAGATTCTACAAAATATCTAAAACTCATTCAATCCCTATACATCTTTTGTCTCCATATACATAGACAAGCATTTTAGGGACCTCTTAGGATGCTATCTATATAACCACATTAATATTAACATCATTTAAATCACAAGAAAACAGCCTTTACCTCTTTAAACAAAAATAATTATCAGAGAAAAACATAAATTACTTACATGCTAATTTATATTCACATTTGTTCACTTTTTCACGAATTATATTTAAGGCAATGGGCTTTTTGATGATGTCATAATAGTCTGGGACCTGTAAAATAATTCAAATATATCTCTCCTATAGAAAATTTATGAGAGATAAGTGGTCAAATATGTGAACGTTTTGGACTTAAGCAACTGAATATGAACCTCTGAATACTATTATTCCATTTAAACCACAAAATGCATTTCAGTCATTATAATGCTATAGAAGCTTACTTGATATTACAAAAAATTACTCTTTAAAGAAAAAGCCTAAGTGGCTTCATTGGTTAAGTATCTGACTCCTGATTTCAGCTCAGTTTCGTGGTTTGTAAGATCCAGTCCTGCATCGGGCTATGTGCTATCAGTTTGGGATTCTCTCTCTCTCTCTCTCTCTCTCTCTCTCTCTCTCTCTCTCTCTCTCCCTTTTTTCTCTGCTCCTCCCCACTCTGTGCATGCTGCTCCCTCTCTCAAAATAAATAAACTTAAAAAAGAAGAAAAAGCTTATGATTTTGCTTGTGTGCTCTTTTTATCCCTACTTCTCTCTACTTGTGTCTCTCTAACACACTCTTTGCTCCATTCAAACTACCCATCATTTCCCATATTCTCATTTCTGGGTCTCCTTTTCCTGTAATGTCCTTATTCCATTTCTCACTCTTGAAATTCCACCTTTCCACAACGACCAGACCCAACAGTTCTAGTTCTTCTATAAAGAACTTTCTAATTCCTGCTATTCCCTCCCTCTGAAATGGTCAAATCAATCTCCTTTTCTTCTCCACTTCTGAAGACCATTATAACTACTATTACAGCACTACAACAGTGCCCTATCTGCTGTAGCACATCACGTACTTCTAGAAGTATATAAAGAACTCCAGCACCGGGGTGCCTGGGTGGCTCAGTCCGTTAAATGACTGACTGGCTCAGATCATAATCTCACGGTTCATGGGTTTGAGCCCCGCCTGTCCTGGGTTCTGAGTCTCCCTCTCTCTTTGCCCCTCCTCTGCTCATTCTCTGTCTCTCAAAAATAAATAAACGTTAAAAAAATTAAAAATAACAAACAAAGAACTCCAGCACCTGGCGAGGGTGTGGAGAGATGGGCACCCTCCTACA
>NC_043708.1:59961457-60025490 GCF_006229205.1 Suricata suricatta | reverse complement strand
AGTGGATCAAGAAGATGTGGTATATATACACAATGGAGTATTACATGGCAATGAGAGGGAATGACATATGGTCATTTATAAGAAAGTGGATGGACCTTGAGGGTGTCATGCTGAGCGAAGTAAGCCAGGCAGAGAAGGACAGAAACCATATGTTTGCACTCATAGGTCTAACAGGAACCACTCAGAATGATCTAGCTTCAAAAAAAAACAAGCAGTTAGTAGTGCTTAAGAAGAATTGATTCAGCATCTAATGGATAGTTGATACCTGTCACAACACAGCATTTTATATACTGTTAAGTGAAACTGCAATACAATCTAAGTTTATTTTGGGAGTGTTTGCTGTATAATTGGATTTAATGAAATGTTTAGAGGTGCAGTAGGCATGACTGAGTAGATAATGAAAGAAAATGCAAAATGCTAATTGATTCATGATGTGGTTTCATCTTAGCTTGGGCAAACCATGCAGTATTTAATATATAGTAGCAGAATATTTACTATTGAAGCTTGAAAAGATGTGAGTTCTTTGTGTGCAATCTTTCATTTATGCATGTGAGAGGGTTTTCTTTTCTCAATATTTTTACATTGTAGTACTGGTTTTCCTGGTTGGGGTGTTTGCTTATTTAATACATTCCATCAAGGACAGGGAAAAAAAAAAAAAAAGAACTCCAGCACCATCTCAAATCCCTTAGTTCAGGACATGTCTGTTTTCTTAGGGTACCTATCTTTCACATAAGTGTTTCTCATGCAGTGGTCTCTGGACCAGCCCCATCAGCATCATCCCAGACCTAGTGAATCACAACTCTGATGTGAGGCCCACTAATATGTGTTTTAACACCCCTCCCCCCGCCAGGTTATTCCAGTATATGCTGAAGTTTGAGAACTGCTGTTTTATATAACAGAAATACCAATGATGGTATTCAGTTGAATTAAATCTATTCATATTCATTACACAGAATAAAAACATCGAGGTTATTTTAACATATTGTCATCATTCATGAGAATCAACAGTCACAGGATTAGAAAGGACTGAGGAGACAATGCTCCCTAAATGCCATTTTTTTCAACATAGGAACTAACTTTCCCAGATGTAGTGACTAATGGGAGTTCTGACTACCTCAAAGTTGCCAAGCATACTAAATCAGATAATACACATGAATACATTTAATCAAATATAATAATATTACCTGGATTTTGGAAACGAGTTTCAGAAAAGGCCAGCTGTCGTCATGCCGTACCAGTTCTACAACAAGTTGTTCAAAAGCAGACAATTCATGAACTCCTCCTTGTCGGCCTGAGCTCCTTCGATTTAGTGTCATAGGAGACGATTCTGAATAAATAATTAAATTAATTTTAGGCGATGACAAAGCAAAATATGTGATCACTACAAGCTACACAGAGTTTTATAAATACACCTAAATTCAAACAGAAATTGACATTCTATATATATCTTAAGATAAACTAACTTACATTTGAGACATGAAAATCTGGGCCAAATGTTACTATTTCCTTTTTTTTTTTAAAGATTTTATTTTTAAGTACTTTAAAAAAAAATTTTTTTAAACATTTATTCACTTTTTGAAAGACAGAGACAGAGCATGAGTGGGTAAGGGGTCGAGAGAGAGAGAGGGAGACACAGAATCCGAAGCAGGCTCCAGGTTCTGAGCTGTCAGCACAGAGGTCGATGCGGGGCTCAAACCCACGGACTTAGAGATCATGATCTGAGCCAAAGCCAGACGCTTAATGGACTGAGCCACCCAGGAGCCCCTATTTTTAAGTAATCCTTACACCCAACGTGGGGCTTGAACATATACCCCGAGATCAAGAGTTGCATGCTCCGCTGACTGACCCAGCAAGACGCCCCCACTATTTCCTTTTTGATCATAAAATTTCCAAATGAGGGGCACCTGGGTGGCTCGGTCGGTTGAGTATCTGACTTCGGCTCTGGTCATGATCTCGTGGTCCGTGAGTTTGAGCCCCGCATTGGGTTCTGTGCTGACAGCTCAGAGCCTGATGCGGGGCTCAAACCCACGAGCGTGAGATCTGACCCGAGCTGAAGTCGGAGGCTTAACCGACTGAGCCACCCAGGCGCCCCAAAAATGAATAAATGTTAAACAAAAAAACCAAACACAACAACCACCACCAACTGAGCCACCCAGGCGCCCCATCATTGGGAACATATTTTAACAATAGTGTAATATAAAAGAAAATTTCTGGAATGCAAAGTTTTTACTTTATTTTTTAGCCTATTTTATTAGAAATACATTTTCAACTGTAATAAAATGAAAGTAAACAATTCTCCAGTACTTCTTGGAATACATTCTTAGGAAAGTAACCTCTTCAGATCTAGCAAGTAGGTCTCTTTATAGATTACCTTGCATAATAGAAAAGTAATTCTCAACAATAAAGTAAAAGATTATTCTTATAAATCATATTTTTATATGGAGACTTTCTTAAAGCAAAATGCTTTCTCATAAAATCTATGGTGTATGTAACGAAATCTAAAGTGTATGAATTAGTAGAAAGGGTAGCATAGTTCATATTATGAATTCAGGTTTTTAAATTCTCTACTTAAATGTAAATCCATACATTTCCCCCTTTATTTTTCCTTGGAACAGGTTAGTAATTTTATAAATCAATTAACAACAACAAAATGTTTTTCTTAGCAGAGTTTTTAGAATACAAATGTTTCAGGTATACTATTTTTTCCAAGTAGCCTAAAGTTCAGAATTGGGGAAGAGCAAAACAGATAAGGGGATAGGAAAAGCTAACTTAGATTTCAGTGCTAATTGTAACCCCCTCAAACCCACCAATCAGGGGACTGCATATACAGACTAATGAGTCTTCCATTTTTTCACCAATGGATTCCTTAATACTGTCTTATGTTGGAATAATGCACTACAATCTATCTATAATTCTTCAAGGAACAGTAATGTTTTTTATGTTTGATTTTATTTTTTGGAAATATCAAAGTTTTATTACTACAGACACTAAAGGAAAAAAAGAATAGGACTAAAGAGATGAAGAGATTACCTGGGATAGAGATTACTATAAAAAATGATTATCAGAATTAAAAAGACAGCTGATCATCACTTCCTAACAATATCTCTCTCCCAGCTCTCCCCTGCTCCCAAATTCAGTACGTCAGATAGGATTCTTAACCAAACAACTGAACGTAGGTTATATGTAGGTTATGATGACTATGTGTGTTTTAAAGGAGGAAAGGGTGGAAGAGAATGAAATGTTATAATATGTTATACTGAGACTGTTCAAATGTTGGCCAAATCTCTCCATTAGAAACAGAACACTGAAAATTTCTCACAACTATCTTGCTACACTACTAGAAAAATACTAGTAATATAATTTACCTTATTCCCCAAATGTCTAGCTGCCCCTTCAAATGAACATTACACTTCAGGCTAGGTTGCTCCCTAATAACTTTATATATCTTAGCGACAACTTTTAAAAAATGATACAAAGTACCTCAACATCCAATCTTTCTAAATTATCCCATTTTCTTAGGTAAGAATAGTTTAGACTTCTTCATACCTGTAGATTGTCTTTTCCTTCCTCTTCTCTTGGTTTCACTATCTTGGAGAGAAAGTTTTGAAGCAACATTTAGAGATCTTGTCTTCTCACTCGACTTTGTGGCAATGACTCTGAAGTTAGGGAAGCTGGGACTATTTTCTGGTGTATTATTGGCACTTTTCCTTCCTCTGCGTTTTCTGCGAGGACTAAGTAGTTCCACAAACACATCTGCTTGCAGTGGGCTGTAACTCTGGCGAGTAGAACGACCAGTAATCCTTAAAGATTTAGTTTCTATTGGAGGAGCAGATTTTATTTTTCTAAGGCTTCTACCAGTGGTTTTAGAGGAAACAGTTGTTTTGGGTGTACTCTGTTGACTCCTTGAAGGATATCTTCCAGGGTCCTGTCGTTGGCCACGACTTGAGAAAGAAGAGCTAAGTCTCCCTCTTGTTTTAATTGGCAATCTAACTTGTGGTCTTCCTCGTTTTGGTGGGCTGTAAATATTGTTTGAAAACACAATTATGGTACAGAGAAATGATGCAATTAGGATTATTTCTATTCCCCTAGTTCTACTATTTAGCCAATGAGTTCTATATACATGTCTTTTGTCTATTTATGGTAATAGTTTTTCATCCCTTTTCATTACCACTGATGCTGAGGTAACCTACAGTTTTGGCCAATGACTGCAAATAAAGTAGGCCTTAAACCTTTGGTTCCTGAATACCATGTTAAGACTCTCTTTGCCATCTTCTGCTTCTTATTGTAAAATATAAAACTAGGTTCAATTTTTATTTTTATTATTATTTTTAGTAAACTCTAACCCCAACATGGGGCTAGAACACACGAATTCATGCCCCCAAGAGCAAGAGTCACATGTTCCAATGAGTGAGCCAGCCAGGTAACTCTAGGTTCACTTTTAATTGCCTTTAAGTTGTAGACAAGGATCAAACAACTCCAGTAGGCCTCTTTTTGTCCATCTCCTCACATACCTGGTCTTCTAGTTTACCTAAAATATTTCCAAGAATTTCCCAAATCATCTTTATGTTTAACACAAATACTGCCCTTATAATCTACAGGGACTACAGCATCTCCTAGTTGGAGCTATTAAAAAACAACTTATTGGGGTGCCTGGGTGGCTATGTGGGTTAAATGTCTGAATTCAGTTCAGGTCATGATCTCATGGTTCATGGGATTGAGCCCCGTGTCGGGCTCTGTGCTGACAGCTCAGAGCCTGGAGCCTACTTTGGATCTGTGTCTCCATCCCTCTCTGTACCTACCCTGCTCGTGCTCTATTTCTCTCTCAAAAATAAACAAACATTAAAAAAAATTAAAAACAAAACCCCAAAACAAACAAAAACAAAAACAACAGCTTGTTTAAAATAGAGGGGGTAGCTCTCTTTACTTACCCTCCTCAGACAGGCCTTTTTGTACATTGTCAGTTCTAAGTTGCCCTTGTTTCACATTCACTTTCCTGATTCCACATGAAGGGGGTTCAAATGTTAAAAAGGGACAAATAAAGGGAGAATGCTCTAGTGCTGCCACAGCTGGAATAGCCAGGCCCCAATTCATTCAGTAGGCTTGGGTGACACAGCTTGCTAAGTTGCAGAGTACTTGGCTATACGGTAGTATACAGAAGGTGCCTCTGGGTGCTAATGTGGTAGAAGCATAACAATACAACGTGCTTCCTGGCAGATCTCTTTCCCTTTGTAGATGCCAACATCATCAATATTTGAGTCTAATTCTTTGAGAAAGCAAGAGGGGCACTGGAAAGTTGCATTCATCTTTATCTCATGAATATCCTCTGGAATGCTTATTTGCTGCTTTAGGTGTAAAATTAAGTGAAATCAAACTTAATGGGGGTCTGAGTTGAACTCATATTTGATTTTATGATCTGGATAGGCTCAGAGAGCTACTACACTTCCTCAGGAAAAACTTCACATGCTAATAATACTAATCAAGGATAACGTCAGGCCACTTATTACCTACCAATTTTTAAGAGAGTTAAGGGCCCCAACCATTCCATTTGTATTTGAGGAGTCAAGAGACTATCTAGTTAAGATTTACAAACTCTCATTTTTTTGCATGGACTTACCTGACTTCTTCCTCTTCTTGCGAGTCTTCTTCATCTTGTTCTACCTCATACTCTTCCTCCTCACTTTGACCCTCTTCATCATCATCATCAACTTCATCATCCTCACCTTCCATACTGTCTTCCATCTCTTCATCACTTTCCAAGGATGGTCTCTGTCTAGAGGAGAGTCTTCTAGAACGTTGCTTTGGCCGACACTCTGGACAAAACCAATCTCCTTCAGGCACAGTCTGACAAATCAGAGAAGTCATCTTTAATCATCTATCACTCAAAATCTCAGTGACTCAATTCTAATCTAAAAAGTAGAAGGAAAAAATACCTTTAGCTTTGGTCGAACACAGTAGGTGTGATGACCCCGATCACAGCCATCACAGAGTACCATGTTTTCAGCATCACCCTTCTTTCGGCATATCTTACAACGAGCGTTCAGTATAGATTTAGACCATATCACACTACGATCCAAGGTGGAGAGATGAAGAAAGACTTGGGATAGACTAGCAGAAGCAAGGAGAGACTCTCTCCAACGGTCCAGGACTGTTTTATAAGAACGCCCACTGTCACTGGCATCTTAAAAGACAAGATAAAGTGATTAAAGTTTCTAGCAAACCTTAGACATCTCCTAGAACGGTTTTCTTGGCAGTTTAAACAGATTTGATTTTAAAGTTTTTCTAATACTTAACAAAAAGATCATGTTGATTTTAAAAAGAAAATACCAAAAATATTTGATGAGCTATATCTTGTTTATGACATTAAGGAATTATTTAAATGTATGTATCAAATGCTTGAAGATTTCAATAGTAAAGAGAAAAAATAACTTAGCAATGTGTCCTCAATATAGTCTCTGTTACCAAATCTTGACCTAATTTAGAGGACTGGCTAAATATGATTACAAGTCAGTTATTATTCATTTAAATCAAGAATATTGCTTCCTCTTTCTAGATAAAAGATGGACTTCTCTCTAAGTATCAATCATATGTGAGGTTGCTTTTGGGGCTGATGAAAATTTCTGAAATTAGATTGTGATGAATGACTGCACAATTGTGAATATACTAAAACCTGCTAACTTATACACTTAAAATTTTTTTAATGTTTTTTATTTATTTTTGAGAGACAGAGAGAGACAGGCACAGAATCTGAAGCAGGCTCCAGGCTCTGAGCTGTTAGCACAGAGCCTGACGCAGGGCTCGAACCCACGAACTGTGAGATCATAACCTGAGCCGAAGCTGGACGCTTAACTGACTAAGCCACCCAGGCACCCCTAAATTATACACTTTTTATTTTTTATTTTATTTTTTAAAAATAGTTTATTGTCAAATTGGTTTCCATACAACACCCAGTGCTCTTCCCCACAAGTGCCCTCCTCCATCACCACCACCTCCTTTTCCCCCTCCCCCTTCCTCTTCAACCCTCAGTTCGTTTTCAGTATTCAATAGTCTCTCAGGTTTTGCATCCCACTCTCTCCCCAACTCTCTTTCCCTCTTCCCCTCCCCCAGGTCCTCCATTAGGTTTCTCCTGTTCTCCTGTTACACCTATGAGTGCAAACATATGGTATCTCTCCTTCTCTGCCTGACTTCTTTCACTTAGCATGACACCCTTGAGGTCCATCCACTTTCCTACAAATGGTCATATTTCATTCTTTCTCATTGCCATGTAATACTCCATTGAATTATACACTTTTTAAAAGGATGAAGTTTATATATGTGAATAATATCTCAATGAAGCTATTATTTAAAATATCAATTCTGTACAAATGCCAACTCTATTGTCTTCTCTCTCTAGGAAAATATTTTTTATGTTTATTTTTGAGAGTGAGACGCAACATGAGCAAGAGGCAGAGAGAAGCAGACAGAGGATACAAAGCGGGCTCTGCATTGACAGCACAGAGCCTGATGCAGGGATCGAACTCACAAACTGCAAGATAATGATCTGAACAGAAACTGATCACTCAACCAACTGACCCACCTGGTTGTCCCTCTAAGAAAATATTTTTTAAATGAGGTAAATAAAAAAATACTAATACCCCATCTCCCAAAAGAACTTCTAGGACCAATATTTATATAGAAATGTTTGGAACTTTCTGTCATTAATAACATCGTTCCTTTATCTTCTGGACTAAAACATTTATTACGTGTCATTTCATTAAATGCCATTAATGTAGTCAGTCTATCATTTTACACTGGTATATGATTTTCATCTTCAACTACTGCTGTGGCGCCTGGGTGGCTCAGTTGGTTGAGTGCCTGACTTCAGCTCAGGTCACGATCTCACAGTTTGTGACTTTAAGTCTTGCAATAGACTTGCTGATGTCAGCGCAGAGCCCGCTTCAGATTTTCTGCATCCCCACTGCCTCTCCTGGCACATGCTCTCTCTCAAAAAAAAAAAAAAAAAAAAAAAAAAATTTTTTTTAAACTTCAATTCTTGCTACCACCTTAGTTTTCCTAAGACATTATACTTAATTATGAAGGGACTACCACATAATGTCAGAATTCTACAAGGTGTTTAAGACTCCATACATAATTTTTTCCTAATATGCCATATTTCTTACTATTATCTTAAAAAAAAAAAAAAGTCCTCCTGGGCCATAGCATAATGGTTAAAAGAATGTGAGCTTTGGAGTCAGTCTGCCTTGAGGTGAGTACTAGCTCTCCTATGTGAGCTTGGGCAAATTACTTAATCCCTCTGTGCTTAGGTTCCTCAAGAGTAATATGTGGATAGTACCTACCTCTGAGAATTGTTGGGAAGATTAAGTGGGATAATATACATAAGACAAATAAAATGCCTGTCATGCAAAAGTAAATGCTGTTAATGTTATCATTATTCCTGAATTATATTGTTCCTATGTGCAACAATTTAGAAGATATGACACAAGTGTATTCTATGGTCCCTACCTTTAAGAAATTTTTTATACGGCTGGGAGAGTGAAGATACACACAAAAAGTTGAAGTCATAAAGGATTAGACCTGCCAAATATCAGTGAGTCTGGAGTTTCTGTTTGACTGCTGGGCAGGGTGAGAGAGACAGGAAATGAAATCGAGGGCTCTTCCAATGTGCTGAGTCCTTTCTGAAAAGCTAGGACACCAAAAGACTATACCTTTAAGTGTAAAGGTGGAAAAGAATACCATGAAGAGAGAAAGGTGTAGCAAGGAAATCTGCTCATCTGGACCTTGGTGTTGGGTGGAAAGGGAAAATAAATCTACCCTGAGGATATGTAACTATAAGCAGCAATGCCTTAAACAGTTTAAAACCTGAAATAAACCAAGATTTTTAAAGCGGGTTCAGGTTGGTAGCAACCTCAGGCAAATGGCAGAAGCCAAGTACAAATCTCTGCACATTCTCTCTCAAGAAATTTCCATAGATCAAGTTCTGAGGAATGAGAGTTAACAGTCAAAACACACAATGCACATGCGAAAACAAAACACTACAAGCAAGAGCCAGCAGAATCTGACAAAGAGTTGAGATATTAGAATTAGACACACAATATAACAAAATAACTCTTTTAATATGTTTTAGGAAATAAACACTTGAAAATATAACCACGGAGTTTGAAAAAGCATCAGAACCTCCAAAAATAGCTCAATGGGAGAGAGAAAAAAGGAACAGGTCAAATGGCTCTTCAGACAAAGTTAAAGAGAAACATTAGCCAAGTGGGAAATGCAATTATAAGGTCTTTGTTTTATTTCGCCCTCTCATCTTGTGTTTTCTATTTACCTTGATTTTTTCACATAAAGCTTCATGAAAAGTTTTGGCCTGAACAGAACCTAGTCTAAGGAAGGAGGCAACAAAAATTACTAGTTCAAAGATCATGAGGAAATCTTTCGGGGTGCCTGCTCAGTCGGTTGAGCGTCCGACTTCAGCTCAGGTCATGATCTCATGGTTCGTGGGTTCAAGCCCCGCATCGGGCTCTGTGCTGACAGCTAGCTCAGAGCCTGGAGCCTGCTTTGGATTCTGTGTCTCCCTCTCTCTCTGACCCTCCCTGCTCATGCTGTCTCTGTCTCTCAAAAATAAATAAAAAACATTAAAAAAATCTTTCTGGGTAAATCAGAGGATATTCTTATTGGTAAGTGTGAGGAATAAGTTTGCATAGGCCAATGTGGAAGAGTGGAAGAAAAAGACAAATTGTGAAGAGACTGTGGAATTAAAAAAAAAATTTTTTTTAAACATTTATTTTTGAGAGACAGAGCATGATCGAGGAGAGGCAGAGAGAGAGAGAGGGACACACAGAATCTGAAGCAGGCTCCAGGCTCTGAGCTGTCAGCACAGAGCCCAATGTAGGGCTCAAACCCATGAATGGCAAGATCATGATCTGAGCCGAAGTCAGAGGTTCAACTGACTGAGCCACCCAGGCACCCCTATATACCAATTTTTAAAAAATGTTTTTTCTTTTTGAGAGAGAGCACGAATGGAGGAGGTGCAGAGAGAGAGTGGGGCAGAGGATTTGAAGCGCGCTACATGATGATGGCAGAGAGCTCGATGCAGGAATTGAACTCAACAACAGTAAGATTAGGACCTGAGCCGAAGTCAGATGCTCAACTGAGCCACCCAGGAGCCCCTTTATACCAGTTTTTAAGTTTCATTATGTGAGGTATGAAATGTAGAAAGGAAAATGTGAGGAAGATGGCAACGTTTTATAAGCTTTTCTCCAATCCTATTGCTTTCCAAAAAAAATTAAACCTCTTTTAAGACTTCGAACTGAAATTGCTCCTTTTTATCTCCTTCAAAAGCTAAATATTCAAACCAGTGCTCAGCAACATAGAAAGTAAAATCGTAATTCTTTAAAAAGACAAAATTCTTCATAAAGTTAAACATTTACCATCTCTCACACTAGATTGATCGACAATTCTCACATATCTTACCTAAAATAATTCAAATATGAGTATCTTCCTCAAGCTAAAATGCATAGTTTTATTGATGTGATTAATTAGTAGAATAAAAGGGACATACTAAGGAAAGTGGAACATAAGAAAAATTTTTATTTCTTGTTTCCTCAAGAAACTGAAATAATCTCTGAAGCTAAACTGGGAAAATTCCTACCACAGTTAATTTTTTTTAACATAGTTAATTTTCTATGTAGAAAAATAATTACAAGAATGGAGAATTTTAATATATATTCTATCTCAAACATTCACAAAGTAGAACCCCCATTTCTCTCCCAGATTAAGGATGTTCTTGATTACCTTGATCTAAATATTTAGATTATCTTAGGGGTACCTGGGTGGCTCCATCAACTGGGTGTCCAACTTCAGCTCAGGTCATGATCTCACAGCTTGTGAGTTCAAGCCTTGTGTCCAGCTCTGAGCTAACAGCTCAGAGCCTGGAGCCTGCTTCTGATTCTGTGTCTCCCTCTCTCTCTGCCCCTCCCTGACTCAAGCTCTGTCTCTCTCTCTCTCAAAAATAAATAAACATTAAAAAAAAAAAAGATGATCTTAAAAACCTAGAGGCACCTTTATTTCTTGTTGTCCCATTCAAAACAGACCCTCCAAAGTCATAAACATAATATAATATAAACATAATTATAAAAGGCTAGAGACCTTACTCTATTAATTTTTTATGTGGTAGCAATGGTAGATGATAACATCCATATTATAAATGATCAACATCTAACTTTGATCAGTATTTAACACTAAAGTAAGTTAAACTTTTCTTGTTGCACCAATTTTTTTTAAGACTTCAAATTGAAATTGCTCCTTATTATCTCACGGCTATATACAAACCAGCATAAAGAACACTGTAGCTCTCAGTTCTCATATAACCTACTAGATATTAGTTGCAACATTCCCCAGTGTTAATCTTTCCCCTTTGTCTAAGTTTCTAATAAGAGGTACTGATGAGGGGCGCCTGGGTGGCTCAGTCAGTTAAGCATCTGACTTCAGCTCAGGTCAGGATCTCATGGTTCATGGGTTTGAGCCCCCATCAGCCTCTGTGCTGACAGTTCAGAGCCTGTCACCTGTCTTCAGATTCTGTGTCTCCCTCTCTCTCTGACCCTCCCCTGTTCATGCTGTCTCTCTCTCTCTCTCTGAAATTAATAAAAACAGTAAAAAAGAAAAATTAAAAAAAAAAGAGGTACTGATGAAAATATGGACACACTAAGCAATTTGATTTTGTTTCCCTTGCATTTATAAACAACTTTAAATGATGGCATTTTCAGAAATAGAAAAATCAGAATTGTGACTTAGCTCTTATGGAATCACGGGATTAATAAGTAGTAGTGATATATTTGTAAGAGCTACACAGTTTACAAATAACTGTCAACTGAAATTTTAATTGACGTAATTATAGATTCACATGTGCTTGTAAGAAATTTCTTGTACATATAATCCAATTTAGACACAGAAAATATATTAAGGACTGGGAAATATGAGTGAGAAGTATCCATAAGATCTTCAACATGAAAGCAGACATTTAAAAAATATATTCACATTCTGCTATTATATATTTATGAAATTTTTGTTCTTAATATTCAACAATATTCAAATAATTTGAAAAGAATTTGGGGTGCCTGCGTGACTGAGTTGGTTAAGAGTCAGACTTTGGCTCTGGTCATGATCTTATGGTTTGTGGGTGCAAGCCCTGTGTTGGGCCCTGTGCTGAAAGCTCAGAGCCTGGAGCCCGCTTTGGATTCTGTGTCTCCCTCTCTTTCTCTGCCCCTCACCTGCTTGTGTTCTCTTGTTCTCTCTCTCAAAAATAAACAAACATTAAAAAAAAAATTTTTAAAGGATTTTAGTCTATTCAAGTTGATTTTTAATATTTATTTATTTAATGTTTGTTTATTTTTGAGAGAGAGAGAGACAGACAGACAGACAGAGCATGAGAGGGGGAGGGGCAGAGAGAGAGAAGGAATCCAAAGCAGGCTCCAGGCTCCAAGCTGTCAGCACAGAACCTGATGCGGGCCTCGAACCACAAACTATGAGATCATGACCTGAGCTGAAGTCAGACGCTTATCTGACTGAATCACCCAGGCGCCCCAAAAGA
This sequence comes from Suricata suricatta, assembly GCF_006229205.1. Taxonomy (NCBI): domain Eukaryota; kingdom Metazoa; phylum Chordata; class Mammalia; order Carnivora; family Herpestidae; genus Suricata; species Suricata suricatta. The sequence continues at coordinate 60,012,910 of NC_043708.1, read as the reverse complement.
TATGGTTTTAAAAACTGTTTTTTCTAGCAGCCCACTACTGAGATACAAATTATCTTTAATATGATGAGCTATAAATTTATCTTTTTTTATAGTTTATTAAGTTGGTTTCCATATAACACCCAGTGCCCATCATCCCAACAAGTGCCTTCCTCCATGCCCGTCACCCATTTCCCCCCCTCCCACCCCATCAATCCTGTTTGTTCTCAGCATATAAGAGTCTCTTATGGTTTGCCTCCCTCCCTCTCCTTAACTATTTTTTCCCCTTCCCCTCTGCCATGGTCCTCTGTTAAGTTTCTCCTGTTGATGAGCTATAAATTAATATAACATTAACCACAGGGAAGTAGAGGCAGCTATGACATGAAAATTGATTTGGAACTTGAAACACACATTTTCTGAAAGACATAGTGATTATATTCCTAGCTAAGTTCCTAAAAGCATACTAATTTAATAAACTGCTAAAACATCCAGATAGTATTATTTCTATCATCTTGGCCATAAATTATAGAGCATTTCCTCATTTGTACTTAACACTTGGTATTTCAAGGGGCACATGAGTGGCTCAATTGGTTAAGCCTCTGACTTTGGCTCAGGTCATGATCTCGCAGTTTATTAGTTTGAGCCCTGTGCCAGGCTCTGTGCTGACAGTGCAGAGCCTGGAGCCTGTTTAGGATTCCATGTCTCTCTCTCTTTCTGCCCTCCCTCCTTTGCTCATACTCTCTCTTTCAAAAATAAATAAATATTAAAAAATTAAAAAAAAAGAGAGAAATACTTGGCATTTCTGATTTAGCACTTCTTATACAGTGTTCCAGTTAGTGACCACACTATTAACCCATGCCCCCAGTGGTGGACATATAAGTAGCTTCTTTGGGATTCTGTTTTAAATAACAAGAGAAATACTTATCTACAATTTTTGATTATTCAGGATCTGGCTAGCCACAGGTTTTGGTAATCTTTCTTTTGATGAAACTTATACACAAAAGAAAGGATTAACAGAAGTAGTTAAAAAGATGGTCATTAAAGATCATTATCTACAATAAAAAGTACTTCAGTATTATTTTAAAAATCTCATCTGAAAGAAAGGTTTTAAAGTGAAAATATAATCTTAACCTTTTCAAATTAGCCAATTTTATTGCATCAGCCCAAAAATTTCTATTAAAAGGCAATTTCAAAATCATTTAAAATACAAATAATATTTTGAAGTAAAAATTGATACTTACCAAGTGGAGCTTTGAGAAAACGCCGCTCAATGCCCTGCTCTATCTGAAAAAGTGCCATTGCCAGATAATGAACCACGTTGCTTACTGATTGTGGCGTACTTGCATTAGTTGAGACAGTACTTGGAGTTTCTGTTTTTATGCCCAGAAGTCTACAATGAAAACATGGAAGAGTTTATGGTACTTAAAAACACTGTTAGGTAACATTTGAGTCTAATCCTCCAAGTGCTTACTCACAGCTGTGTAAGAAATAGTTTCCTGAATCTCAAAGGATATCACATGAGCTAGCAGGAAAGGGAGATAAATATATGAACCTAGAACTTAACTACTATGTCCTTTAAGGTCAGAAGGGCAAATATTTGGAGGAGGAAAGGTGGATGAGACAAGGGTTAGGGGAAAGGTTTTAGGGAGATGATGCAGTGGTGGGCCTTAAGGATAAGCAGACCAGACAGCTTCCCTAGACTTCTCCAGCTTCAACTTTTACTGGGTGGGATGCTTGTAGTTGGCTCCTAAATAGTTTCTTAGCCCCCAATCTTATTCCCTTTGCAATAAATCTCCCTGCCACAGCTAAAACAATCATTTAAGTGTACAAACCTATTCGCTCAAGCCTTTAGTACTAAGTCTTCCCCCTAAGTACATCTGCCCCACCTTTATTTAGGTCTCAGGTTCTCAGTCACTTCCTCTGGCACTTACTGTGGTATCTTCTATGCTCTACGAAGACAAGTAGCCCTCCAATGTACTACATTTGCACTGGGTATCTGCTTCTACCAGAACTCTTACCCTGTTTCATAGCTGCTAGCTTAATGTCTCCTTCCCATTTCCTTCTAAATAATAAACTCCTAAGAAGGGTTATCCAAAAAGAACTCTTGAGGAAGTCAAAGCATCTATCTACAGATATAGATTGTTTAAAAATTCAAATAATATTTAAGCCCAACACAATTTACTAAGTTATCCTATAGAAAAATGGACAATATAAAGTTACTTTCTGAAATAAAACCTTAGGCTCAAAGAGTTTTTATTTTAAACTTGAGAAATTATCATTATCCTAACAAGCTGCCTTTTAGCTGCACTAGCACAAAGTGGAGTAAAAGAGAGCTTGTGGTTGAGGAAAAGTATTTCAGTGGTTACAAGTATTAAAAGTCCTTATGGTAAGATTTTATTTATTTATTTATTTTTTGAGAGTGGGGGAGCAGAGATAGAGGGAGACACAGAATCTGAAGCAGGCTCCAGGCTCTGCATTGTCGGCACAGAGCCCGATGTGGGGACAGAACTCACGAACCATGAGATCATGACCCGAGCCAAAGTCAGATGTTCAACCGATTGAGCCATCCAGGCTCTTCTAAAAGTCCTCATGGTTAAGAATTTAAAATAATTTTTTGAAGAAAAAGAAACATTTACTAAAAACAACCATATAATTAGAGTGGCAAGAAAAAGTGAGTTACTTCAGAAAAATCCTTTTCATACCTGTCTTTTACTATGACCTTTGCTTGCTCATCAATTTCCATCTCTTCTACATCTTCATTCACAGTTTTAATGAACCCATTTTCCTTGTTTTCCTCACTTAACAGCTCATACCGTCCACTTTCTAATGCCGATCTCCAGGTGTGTCGATCTGTAACCTGTAACAAAATTCAAGTTTACCAACATGGGAAAATGGCATGTTGTTCCTAAGAAGTATGAGATTCAATGTACATGTGAAAAATTTATGAATATTTTAGAACAGATTGTAAATCAAAAAGGGGTCTAAAAATAAGGTTACTAAGTGGCCAAAATGGAATTCATATTATTTATAAATGGAAGCTTTAGTACCTCACTCTTTCTATAAGGAAATCATGAACAATTCTGAGGTTGGTCACCTGATAGTAGCAAAAAAGTGACAGATGATAGCAAAGAAATGAACAGAACACACATATCAAGCATGAATTACTTACAGATTTTAAAAAGGTAACAAAGAAACCAATAAACAAACCAGACTCAGCAGAGCAGGCAGGAGCTAGTCAAGGAAGAAGAAAATATCCTTACACATTTTAACATCTTAGATATAAATACCATAAAACAGATATTTTAAAATATGACAAATCAGTATCAATTATGTTAATTAATTCTGTTTACAAAAGCAAATAGCTATATAGTACATTTAAGAAAGATTTCTATCCATATATTAGTATTTTGATACAGGGGAACTTAGTTTTCATAAAAATATTATCACTCCCATGTATTTATTCAAAAACACACATGCCTTGGGCTCTATCAAGTAAGTTAACAAAAATGACCAAAACTTTGGTAATTGGGTAAACTAAAATTGTGAACAGGTACCAACCTTGACTGCTCCTAACGTTCCTTGGTAGATTCTGTCTTCAATATCCAAAAGAAAATCTCTCAGCCTCAATTCAAGCTGTCTTTCTGCAGACATCTGAGATGAATCATATGCAGTGGAAGATCTTCCCCGACTATAGGTAGGCTTGCTATCAGTTTGAGGTTTGTCTGAAATAGTTATCAATACCTTTATTATAATTTTCTTATTAAAAATATAATTTTCCCACCATGACAGTTATGATAGTGAGATAATGGATATAAAAACACTTAGTAAATTCTAAAGTGCAAAAAAAGGGGGGCAGGAATGTTTGCACATCAGATATCTGATGAGGAACTTGTGTCTAAAATATATGAAGAACTCTTACAACTTAATAAAAAGACAACCCAATAAAAAGAATGGGTATTGGATCTGAATAGACTGTTCTTTAAGGAAGACAAAAAAAATGGGCCAATAAGACCATGAAAAGATGCTCAGCATTATTGGTCTTTAGGGAAATACACACCAAAACCACAATAAAGTACTACTTCATACTTCTAAAATGGCTAGAATCTAAAAGTCAGATACTAAGTGTTGACAAGGACGTGGAAAAATTTTAACCCTCAAACACTGTTGGTAGAAATAGAGAATGGTGTAGCTGCTTTGGAAAATAGTAAGGCAGTTCCTCAAATAATTAAACAGCATTACCATATGACCCAGTAATTTCACTCTTAGATATACACTCAAGAGGAATGAAAACATGTCGAAAGAAAAACTTGTACACAAACATTTATAACAGCATTACTCATAACAGCCAAACTGTGGAAACAACAGAAACATCTATCAACTAACATACAGTTAAATAAAATGTGGTATATACCTATATAATGGAACATCATTTGGTCCCAAGAAGGTATGAAAATACTGACATGTGCCACTACTTTGGATGCACCTTGAAAATATCATGCTGAGTGAAAGACACCAGTCACAAAAGACCATGTATTATATGATACCATTCATATAAGATGTCCAGACTGGGAAATTTACAGAGATGGAAAACATTTGGGTTTTTTGCTCTTAAGATGATAAAAATGTTGTAAAATTGACTGTGTGATGGTTGCACATGTGTGTATAATGAAAACCACTGAACTGTACACTTCAAATGAGTGAACTGTATACCATATGAGCTACTTTCAATAAAGCTGTTAAACAATTGTGACTAAAAAAAAGAATTGTAATTTATAGTTTTCAATTCTGAAGAGAACTAAAGTAGTCATGACAATATGCCTCTAATTTTAAGAGTTTTTTACCTAGAGAATTTCACTTAGTAATATAAAAATTTATACCCCAAAACACCTGACTACTTTCTTTTATCTGTTCTCAAGGAACCAGCCGTCATATAGGGAATGTTGTTACCTGATCTGCCCTTGCAGCCAATCTCCAAAGATTGTGATCACTAATGGAAACTGTCCCTGGACCCTCAGCCAAAACCTTTAGTGACTGAACTCACTATCATGTCTATTGTCTAAAACTAATTGTCTAAATTTAGTGCCTTGGGTATTTAGAGTCTACTGATCAAGGAATGAGGCTGGGAAGAATACGAATCTTCCCACAGTGCCATTCCTCATAATCCAAATGGAACCTAGTGAAATCTTGTCTCTCTAATTGGAAAACATTGTCTGACTTGCAAACTGAGAACATGGTCCAAATGAAAGAGAAGACAGAAGATGTTTTAAATCTAGCTGTAATAGCTTGATAGATGTTTAATCCTGAACCAGAGATTAGGGGGAGAGAAAAAGAAAAGAAATAGTTTTCAATGAAAATTTACCTGAAAAATGAAATTTCTCTTCAGAAAAATGGGCTAGCTGTGCACATATTCTGGTTTTCTCTTGCAACAAAGTTTCTTTTAAGGCACTTTCTCTATGTCCTCTAGAATTAAGAGCTTCAATCAGCTGGTCTAGCTGTTCACAAGAACTGTAAAAGCACCACCGATTTGGCTTATGCACTGGTTTTGGCAGCTGCACAGAATCATCACAAGGACCTCGGTCAATGTTGGAGGTAGATTCAGACATCAAAGACTCTCCAGTTTTAGTGGCTACCTGAGGATCTTGAGACTGTACATTGTTCTGAAATGATGAAGGTCTAGGCAAGAGCATGTCTTCAGTGAGACCAGAATAATCCTCCTCAATAAATAATCCAGGAATAGAAGGGAAAATCCAATATCGCCTATACATGCGGTCTCGGCCCAAGGGAAAGATGTTGGTACATGCTATGGCACTTTGGATTTTTTCCAAGAGCTCCTTCTCTTTTCGCTGATGTTCCTGTTTTAAAGCTGCTTCTTCATCAGCAGTAAGAGGCTCTCTCGTAACACAGTTGACCTCTTCTTGTGTTGTAAATTCTTTAAACCCATTTTGTCCCCTTTTCCCTATAATTGAAAGATTTGATCATCACATTTTAAATTCTCATCAGAAAGATATACAAAGCTATCCCAAGTTACTATGTATGATGGACCAAACTGAATGTCCCCCAAATTCATATGCTGAAATATTAAACCCCAATGTAACTATTTTTGGAGACAGGGCCCTTAAGGAGGTAACTAAGGTAAAATGAGTTCAGAGAGTGGGACCCTAATTCAGGACTGGAGTATTTATAAGAAGAGAAAAGAAAGGAACCAGAGTGCTCACTACTTCACTTATGGGCACAGAAGAACGTGAGGACACAATGACAAGGTGCTATAGCAAGCTGAGAAAGGCCTCACCAAAAATCAACCCTGCTTGTACTCCAGAACTGTGAGAAAATTAATATCTGTTGTTTAAGCCACCTGGTCTGCAATATCTTATTATGGTGCATGAACAAACTAATATACTCTATGCTGATATAAAACTGGTATGCTTACTTACTTACAATACAAGGTACACACAAAAAAACCTTATCTCCATACTGGAGAGTGAAGCACAGTCTGTTATTTTGCAACATACACTCAGTCCTTTCTCTAAAGCAGAAGTCAGTAAACTACTTTTATAAAGGTCTAGCTAGTAAATATTTTTAGGTTTGGTGGGCCATATGGTTTCTGTTTATAGCTGCTCAATTGTGCCCTGTTGCATGTAAGCAGCCACAGACAATATGTAAATGAACAAGCATGACTGTGTTCAATTAAAACTACTGTCACTGAAATCTGAATTTCATATAATTTTCATATCACAAAATATCATCTTTCTTCCCCAAATATTTAAAAATATAAAAACCATTTTTAGTGTATGGATTATATATAAACAGGCAGGGTAGATGTGGTCAATGGGTTGTAGTTTACTAACTAATGTTTTTAGGTAACAGAACCCCTAATGTTTAGTTGGGTACGTAGCAACTCAAAAGAAGGACATTTTCTAGCAGGAAATGTCTCTCCAGGGGGCATAGCTACATTGGACACTTCTGGCCAAAGAGATGGGAGCAGAGGCATTATATGTAACCTCTGGGTTGTACCTCTCTGCACTTCCTGTTGTTCAACTAGCCAGAATGGAGACAAGGGGATAAATCATTTTTGAACATGAGTATGGCAGCCAAAACCTTTGGATGGCAGTACCAACAAGACAGGAAGAGACTGGATTCCTGGTGACCTGCCAGGCCTTTTATAGTGTGTTGAAGAACTGAACGTCTCTTGTTTCAGTCACTGTCAGATCACTTAGATGGCTGGGGAGTTACTTCTTCTATTCCTTTTGCCTGAACGTGTTTGTATAATATGAGAATTATCTGCTTCTTTGGGGCACCTGGGTGGCTCAGCTGGTTAAGCGGGTGATTCTTGATTTTGGCCCAGGTCATGATCTCATGGTCATGAGATTGAGCTCTGTGTAGGGCTATGCATTGACTGCGTGAGGAGCTGCTTGAGATTTTCTCTCTGCCCATTTCCTGTTTGTTCTCAAAATACATAAACACGAGGGGCACCTGGGTGGCTCAGTCAGTTAAGCCTCCAACTTCGGCTCAGGTAAGATCTCACGTTCGTGGGTTTGAGCCCTGCGTTGGGCTCTGTGCGGACAGCTAGCTCAGAGCCTGGAGCCTGCTTCCAGTTCTGTGTCTCCTTCTCTCTCTGCCCCTCCCCCTCTCATGCTCTGTCTCTCTCAGTATCAAAAATAAATAAAACATTAAAAAAATACATAAACAGGAAAAAATATTATCTGCTTCTTTATTAAAATTTTTTTTAAATTTAATATTTTTCAAAAAATTTTTTAAATGTTTTATTTATTTTTGGGAAAGACAGAAACAGACAGGGAGCCAGGGAAGGGCAGGGAAGGAGGGAAACACAGAATCTGAAGCAGGCTGTCAGCACAGAGCCTGATGCGGGGCTTGAACTCACAAACCGTGAGATCATGACCTGAGCTGAAGATGGATGCTCAACTGACTGAGCCACCTAGGCGCACCATCTGCTTTTTTAAAATTTTGCAAAGTTCATCTATAAAGCTGTCTAGAACTGACATTTTCTTTCTAGGAAGATTTTTAATACTGATTCAAGATCTAAAGGTTCAGGACCAGTCACATTTTAAATTTTCTCATGCATTCATTTTTATAATGTGTGTTTTCTAGGATTTTGCTTTATTTTTGCCTCCACTTTCTTTTTTTTTGAACATTTCTTAAAAGCTTTATTTACTTTATTTTTGAGAGAGACAAAGATGGCAGGTAGGCTCTGCATGAATGCTGGGCTCAAACTTATGAACCGTGAGATCATGACCCAAGCTGAAGTCGGATGCTTAACCGACTGAGCCACCTTGGTGCCTCCATAAAATTATTTTTAAGTTAGTATATTTCCATTCTTAGGCATTTGGTATCAGCATTACTGACCTTTGTATTTCTAGCATCTAAAAGGTACTCAATGAATGCTGAGTATGCCATAGAATAAAATTTTCTATTTAGCTTAATATCAAGTAGTAAAATACCAAACTCAACAAAATTTGCTAACGAGAAGTTGAAGTTATGTGAAACTGACCTACTAAAAGAATATGAATATTATCTTCCTTCCCTAAAGTATAAATCATATGAGAATTAAAAACAGAATGTAACTTCAAACACCATTTTTAAACAAAATGGTCACATTTAAAGAACTTATCACTGCTATGAGTTGGGGATTTAAAAACAAACATACCTATGAATAATAAATAGAAGTAATCTAATACATATTTCAGCATAGTTGAATGATCATGTGCCTTATTAATTAGAAACAAGCAAGCATCCTTAAGAAATTTCTGTATTTACCCCTTCTGCCTCTTTTATGTGATCCGGGGTCATCTTCATCTTCAGTGATGGTATCTTGATCAAGTTCCTTTTGCTCTATTTCTTTGCTCTCAGTGCTAGTATCAAAATCTTCCCTTTCTTCCTCCCTTAAGGAAAAAATATCCCCAAAGATTACTTTCATTAATGAATATATAATTCCATTCATGAGATTCATTGCTTGCTTATGAAGGGCTAGCCATTACGTTTAGGAAGTAGGGGATAAAATGATACTATTACAGAGGAAACAGATAATAACACAAACAATTATAAAATTAAAATATGTAATAACTATTAAAGGAAAAGTTCAAGGTGCTATGAAAACATTTCAAGGGGAACCAAATCTAGTCTCAGGGATCACGAAAGGCTTGCTTGAAGAAGTGACATTTAAACAGTGAGACTAGGGAGATCGGGGAGGGGTAAGGCGGCAGGTGAGAAGGGATAACGTGTAAAGGCACTGAGCTGAAGAGAAAAGGAAAGGGCTTTTTTCCTATCATTTTGGGAAAAATACAAAACAGAGCCACTATTAACAGTCTATGTAGCTGTCTGGGAGGTGATGGTCAGCTCAGAGTAGAAAGTAGGTGGTAAGCAGACAAATAGTGAAGAGAAGATAAATTTCAGATATACTTAACAGGCTGAATGAACACAATATGGATATTTAATTCATTATACTATCCAAATTAAAGCTAAAACTATGGAGCACCTGGGTTAAGTGTCTGACTTTGGTTCAGGTCATGATCTCACGGTTCATGGGTTCGAGCCCTATGTCCAGCTCTGTGCTGACAGCTCAGAGCCTGGAGCCTGCTTCAGATTCGGTGTTTCCTTCTCTTTCTCTGCTCCTCACCTACTTGTGCTCTCTCTCTCTCTCTCTCAAATATAAACAAACATTAAAAACAATTTTTTTAAGTTTAAAATCATATGAAACTTGAAATAAATTTTTTACACCACCATTTTTTTTACAAAGTTTATTTATTCTGAGAGAGAGCATGTGTGTGCCTGAACACAAGCAGGGGACGGACAGAGAGAGAAAATGCCAAGCAAGCTCTCTACTGTGAACACAGAGCTCACAAACTAAACTGAGATTCTGAGCCAAAATCAAGAGTTGGATGGGTAACCGACGAGCCATCCAGGTATCCCAATAAGTTCCATCATTTATGGTCTTAATCCAAAGCAAGCTTTGCAAACTCAAATGTGTTTAGGAGCCAGAGGGATAATGTAAATGAGTGAGGTTAGAGAAATATTAAAAAATACGAAATGGTGCAATCCATAACATGTTTATTTTTCTTTTGTTTATATTTTCTTTAAACAATTTTTTAGTTTATTTATTTATTTTTGAGAAAACACAGAGAGAGAGAGAGAGAGAGAACCAGCAGGGGAGGAACACACACACGAAGAGAGACAGAGAGAGAGAGAAAAGGAGACAGAGGATCCGAAGTGGGCTCTGTGCTGACAGCAGTAAGCCTGAAACAGGGCTTGATCCCAAGAACCACGAGATCATGATCTGAGCCGAAGTTGGATGCTTAATTGACTGAGCCACCCAGATGCCCTTCTTTTGTTTTTAAATTAAGATATCACAAGGAAAAAATACAGAAGGTGATGAATAGTAACTTAACTTACTGTGGTAACTATTTTACAACATATGCATATATCAAATCATTATGTTGTGTATCCTAAATGCTTAATACAATATTATGTCAATTATATCTCAATAGAAATGGGAAGGGTTTATAAAATGTGAAAAAATTCAGAAATAACTCACATACTGTAGAAACCGTCATTTTAAAGTAGAAAAATTCAGTGGTTTTTAGTATGTTATAAGGTTGTGCAATCATTACCCCCATCTACTTCTAGAGCAGTGTCATTATCCCCAAGGAAAAAGCCTATAGCCATTAGTAGTCACTTTCCATTTCCTCTTCCCCACTGCCCTGGTAACCACTTTGCTATGGATTTGCCCATTCTGTACGTTTTATATAAATGGGATCATATAACACATGGTCTTTTATGACTGGCTTCTTTTACTCGGCACAGTTTTCAAAGTTTATTTTGCCTTTGGCTACTAAGAATAATGATGCTATGAATTTTTGTGCATACATTTCTGGGTGAGTGTATACTCTCAATTTTCTTGAGTATACACCTAGGAGTGGAATTGCTGGGTCATACGGTAACAAATGGTTTAACTGTTTGTGAGGAACTGCCAGATTTATCCAGAGTAGCTACACCATTTTTATATTTCCACCTGCAATGCATGAGAGTTCCAATTTCTCTATAGTCTCACCAACACTTCTTATTGTCCCTTCATTGGATTACAGCCATCCTAGTGAGTATGAAGTTATATCTCATTGTGATTAAAAAAATTTTTTTTTAATGTTTTTAATTTATTTTTGAGAGATAGAGACAGCGTGAGCAGGGAGGGTTAACGAGAGAGGGAGGTACAAAATCCGAAGCAGGCTCTAGGCTCTGAGCTAGCTGTCAGCACAGAGCCTGACGCGGGGCTCAAACCCACAAACTGTGAGATCATGACCTGAGCTGAAGCCGGACACTTAACCAACTGAGCCACCCAGGTGTCCCTCTCATTGTGATTTTGATGTACATTTCCCTAATGACTAATGATGTTGAGTACCTTCTCATGTGCTTCTTATATATCTTCTTTGGAGAGATGCCTATTAAAATCCTTTGCCCATTTTTAAAAACTGGGTTGTTCTTCTATTGTTGAGTTGTACGAGTTCTTTATATATTCTGGATATTATACCATTATTATTAAAAAAATTTTTTTAGTGTTTTTATTTTTGAGAGAGAGAGATAGCGTGAGCAGGGGAGGGTCAGAGAGAGAGACACACACAGAATCCAAAGCCAGGATCCAGGCTCTGAGTGAGCTGTCAGTACAGAGTCCAACACAGGGCCTGAACCCAAGAACCGCCAAGATCATAACATGGCTGAAGTTGGACGCTCAACCGACTGAGCCACCCAGGCATCCCATACCATTAGTATTTTTAATGTCTATTTATTTTTGAGACAGATAGAGAGAGAGGGAGAGAGAGGGGGGGAGGGAGGGAGAGAGAGAGAGAGAGAGAGAGAGAGAGCGAGCGAGCACGTGCGCGCGCGAGAGAAAGCAGGGGAAGAGCCGAGAGAGAAGGAGACAAAGAATCTGAATAAGGTTCCAGGCTCTGAGCTGTCAGCACACAGCCAGACACGAGGCTCAAACCCATGAACTCTGAAATTATGACCTGAGCTGAAGTTGGATGCTTAACTGGCACCCCTGGATACTATACTAATAGATTTATGATTTGCAAATATTTTTTCCATCTACTGAGCTGTCTTTTTACTTTTTTTCCCCTTAGACAAGAGAGAGTGCACATGGGTTCAAGTAGGGGAGAGAGGCAGAGAAGGCAAATCCCAAGCAGGTACCATGCCTAGTTCAGAACCTGACACAGGACTCGATCCCACAATCCTGGGATCATGATCTGAGCCAAAGTCAAGAGTCAGATGCTCAACCAACTGAGCCACCTAGACACCTCTTTGTACTTTCTTAACAGTCCTCTTTGAAGTATAAAAGTTTTTAATTTTGATGAAATCAAACTACTCATTGTTTTTGATTGCTTTTGCTTTAGGTATCAGATTAACTTTCCTTAGCTAAATTCTATTTCCTAAAGTATTGTTGATGGCCATGTAAAATACAAATGTTGCAAGTTTGTGACCCTTAAGACTTAATAGGTATTTTTATATACAAGTATAACTAAAAGTCAAGACATTAATTTCAGAATACAGAGATTTTTGGAGCCTTCCTTCGCAGATTCTGTAAAAAAATTACTTCTGGTAAATTTGAATACAGTTTGCCATCTACAATATGAAAAAATTCCTGCTTGCCTTCGTAGCCAATTTTCATCCCAAATATTTTCAAATGAAATAGAGTACCTAAGTCATTAAATTACTTACAGAGCTTCCATATTCTCCCTATACCATCTATTAAAACCTCCAACTTCATCTTCATACTTCGATAAACTCAGCGGAGCTTTGTGAAACATAGTGTACAATCGTGATGGTGGTGACGGTGGAGATAGGAGATACCACTATTAATGTGTTACTGGTTAAAAATAGGCTACTGAAAGGTTTTCTGGGCAATTATCACTTACATAAATTCTATGAGAAAATGAGTTCTAGATTCCTGAGAGGTATTTTTTTTTTCATAACTCATGTATACTTGAGAACCGTTTATATGTAAATTTCATAGGCCCACTGGCACAATTATTATGTACCTGTAAGTAAGAAACTAGAGAACTAGTTCTTAAAACTTTTGAAAGCATTTTAGAGTTTAAAGTGTGGATTTTTATTCTTCTGTAAGAATGAGCAGTGTAATTCAAACCATACCCTACAGATATATCTGCAGCTGAATTTCTTTGCTCATCTTCCTTCAGTTTCTCTTGTTTCTCTTTCATTTTTTGCTCCTGTTCCTTCAGTTTTTCTTCCTTCCTTTTGCGAATTCTGAAAGTTAAAATAAAATATTATAGTGTACTTGATGGAAGATAATTTTTTAACTTTTAGCATCTTGACTTTAATCATAAAATTATGGAAAGTGCCCCAAATGTTATCACAAAATCATAACATAGTAATTCATTCATCACTTCTTAGTTAAGTCATCAAATACCATTTTGAGCCAAGGTCACATCACAGCCCACTGTCAAGTATGGCTTTAGATGAAGAAATAAGCAGCCTTCATTAACACAACTGACTATAATCATCTCTTACCTAGCAGCTGCTTCTTCCCTCTCTTTCCGATGTTGTTCTGCTTTTAACTCCCGGAACTCCTGCTTTGCCTGTCGTAATATATCAACATAATCTTCAATGAAATCCCTAGTAGAAACTAGGGTCAGTAGTTTCCCACAGAGAGCATGAAGTATCTTCATTTTTTCTCCTGTCAAAAATTGGTAAATAAATTCATCAATGACAAAAGGAATTGTTTGAAAAATCTTAATTTGTGGCTTAATGCGAAAACACTTAATAAAAAATTGGAAAAAGCCTCAAGATCAAACATGCCAATGGCATGTCTGCAGAAAAAGCAATTCTGAATCCAAATGAACAGTTATGCAATATACAAGGCATTTCAAATACTAATAACTACTTTATATACCAGTTAAATAGACATGAAAAATTTTCTAATGACAATTTTTTCAGGTTTTAATTTTGAGGCTCATTTATGAAGTTCAAATAAAGACTAAATTATAATCACATGGATTTTAAAAATATGGCAACAGGCAAATTGCTACTATGAAAATGCACAAAAACCCTACGATAATTTACAAAAACTATATGAATGTTACAAATGAATGCACTCTACTTTTATTAGATGTTCTCTTAAATAAGCATATTAAACTCTGTACACTGTAATTTTTCATTTACAAAAGGAAGTGAAAAGAAACTTCATCTTTATACACTGTTTCTTTTTTTTAAATTTAGATTTTTAGTGTTTTATTTATTTTTGATACAGAGAGAGACAGAGCATGAGAGGGGGAGGGGCAGAGAGAGAAGGACACACAGAACCAGAAGCAGGCTCCAGGCTCTGAGCTAGCTGTCAGCACAGAGCCTGACGCGGGGCTCGGACCCACGAATGTGAGATCTGACCTGAGCCGAAGTCGGAGGCTTAACCAACTGAGCCACCCAGGCGCCCCTATACACTGTTTCTCATACCTCAAATACTATTCAAGCAAACGTTAGAATTTAGTGGCTATGGCTTAAATTTCGATATACTGATAAATAAAAGTGAAAGCCAGCTAATTCTTACTTATCCTTCTAAATTCAGTAGATGTAGTCCATTAACCACCAAGAAAATCCAAATAAAAAGAGAAAAGAAAATCAGAAACAGTGAAAGCTAATAGGAACAACAGCAGTTTCCATCTGGGTTACTATTTGTATTCCAACAAAATTTTTTAAGACTGTTCTTTTTCTCTTTTAAAACTGGTATAGTCTAAAATTTCTCATCAGCACCTAGTTTTCTGGAGTAGAGATAAAAGAGAGTAGGAAGGGGGCAGGTTATACTAATTCCAACTTGCAAAGTTTACCTGGTGTCAAATCATACACTGAAGTGCTTGAAAGTTTCTTCACAAGACCAGGATTGCTCAAACGAAGCTCCATACAGGCATCATCTGTAGCATCAAACCCTCCTCGTTTCTGGTATCTGTACTTTGCATTTGCTGATGTTACATCAGCACCTGAAGCTAAGATGTGGAGTCTGAGGATTTCAGAAAGAGTGCAGCTATCAAGATCCAAGCTTTTCAAACTGCAGCCTATAGTTGTTAAAAAATGAAACAGTCACTTAGAATATAAGCAAAGAATCCTCAGCAACGTAAAATGTACCTTAATAAAATTAACAATAAAAAGCCAATAAAAAAAAATAAAACCCACACATACCCTGGTGCAACTGCGGCCATGCAGCTGCCAAAGATGCAACTGCAGACAGTGCAGATTTTGTGGGGTCTGCATCTTCATCCAAAGCCTCTGTTAAATCTTTAAGGAAATAAATACTTTATTCTAGTGCAAATCAAAGCTTGAATATTTGGAAATAATGCCCTTTTAAAATGATGAAAGAAACAGCAAACAGCTTAGCATTCAGGAACCTCAAAAGAGCCAACCACTAGGTACAACAAGCATCATTCACATTCCGCCTAGTGTCCACCTCAAACTATAAATCCTAAGACATGTACTGCACACTAATATTTTCCTTAGTTAACACAGAGAAGACAATTTCCATGTTACCAACAAGGTGCACATATACATTCCAAAAAACATGGTAAAAATGCACTTTAGAATTAAAAACAAATCTTCTTACTCAATATAACTTTAGAAAAGTCTACTTCTTTTCTATTTTAAGATTGAATCATAACAAAGTATGGGTTGTAATGGAAAAAAACCAGCACAGAAAAAGAACTAAAACAAGTTAAAGATAGCACTGCTGTCTGTCACTTAACCATTGATTTATCTTCTTCGTTAAATTTCCTGTTTTTATTTTGAAAATTCTGTAATCTAAGAAACGATAGGGAGATTTCCTGGTATTTTCTAAGTAAACTGCTTGAACTTTGAAAACCACGCCTAGCTTACAAACAGGACTACAGAGTAAATCTACTAGCACAAACGTATTTAAAGTATTAGCATATGTAATTATTCCTAACTAAAATACATCGTTCATAAAAATTTTAGGTGTCAATTATGAAAAACTCTAAGCTTACAAAAACCTCTTGTTAATCATAGTACAGTGGGCATAGCTTTAGACTGAGTCAGATCACATATATTCTAGTCTTAGCTCTGCCAGTCCCCTCGTTCCTAGTTATAGAACCTTCACACAAGTCACTCAACTGCCTTCATTTTTCCTAAAGGAGTGAGTCTAGATCAGCAGTTTGTAAATTCTTCAAATATTTCTTGGGAGTCTAATACAAAAGAGATAAAAAGTTCCCTTGTTAAGTGGGGTATGGAGATAATAATCTTGCCCATTCATCTTTTCCAACTCTCCTGCAGTGGCACCAAGGAATCCCTGTACAACTTCTAGTATTACATGGGTTTGAGTTGAAAATTCAGTGGGCTAAACTGATTCTGTGGTTCCTTAACCTTCTACTATGGTTTCTTTACAAAAACTCACAAGCTGACAAAATGAACCTCAGAGAACAGAATTGCTGTCCTTTACTAAAAGGAAAAAGGCAGTTCTGGGATCATGTTTGATCATAATCATTGACCATTTCATGGCAGTTAAAACATAAACAATACCACACAAGAGAAGTTATTTGACTAAACATTACAAATATGCAGAAATTATTCCTACCAGGCCACTAATCCAGTCCAAATGACAGATATTATAATCTTCCTTACCAGAGAAATACTAGAGTTAAAACTTCCTCAATTTTCATTTTACATATAAAGCCAAACAAAATTAACAGGCACTCTAAAATTAACAACAGTCCCAGCAAAAGTGAACTGGTTCTCTTCCTTTACAGCAATTATCATGTTCAACCTATTTTATCCATAGTCAGTTTTAATGTCCTAGGACAAAGCTATAAAGACCTTTGGAAATGGACAACAACAACAACAACAACAACAAAATGACAGATTACTTTTTAATTAAAAATTTAAAAATTTTTTATTATTTTTTAATGTTTATTTTTTTTATTTTTGAGAGAGAGAGAGAGAAAGAGAGAAAGAGAGAAAGAGCAAGAGAAAGAGAAAGAGAGACTGAGCACAAGCAGGAGAGGGACAGAGAGAGAGGGAGACACAGAATCCGAAGCAGGCTCAAGGCTCTGAGCTGTCAGCACAGAGCCCGACATGGGGCTGGAACTCATGAACCATGAAATCATGACCAGAACCAAAGTCAGATGCTTAACCGACTGAGCCACCCAGGTGCCCCAGCATTTTACTTTTAATTGTGTTAACATAGCATATTAAAATATGTAGGGGTGCCTGGCTGGCTCAGTGGGTAGAGCACGTGACTTTTACTCTCAGGATCATGATTTCGAGCCCCATGTTGGGCATGGAGCCTACTTTAAAAAAAAAAAGTAAAATGTATTCTTTAACTCAATTATATTTACCAAAAAGCATCTCAAGAAACTGTATTATTACTGTAGGATTTGCTTAAAGACAGTCAGTTGGGTATATCATACCAAGAGAATACAGTTGACCCTTGAACAACATGTGTTGGAACTCTGTGGGGCCACTTACACGTGGATTTTTTAGAGTATAGTACTATAAATGGATTTTCTCTATAACATTTTCTTTCTTACACCTTACTTTATTATAAAAACACAGCATTTAATACCTGAAATATACAAAATATGTGTTGATGAACTGTTTCTACTATCAGTAAGGCTGCCAGTCAACAGTAGGCTATTAGTGGTTAAGTTTTGGGACAGTCAAAAGTTATATGTGCATTTTTGGCTGGGGGTAGGGAGGGTTGGCATTCTTAACCCCTGTATTCTTCAAGGCTCAAGTGTACAGGTGAACTGTGCATGTTATGATGATCTGAAAGTTACATTTATCATCAGAGTAATCTAGAACCTCCAATTCCAGCACTAAACAATGATATCTTAGCAAATACACAAAACTATGCTAAGGAGGATGCTCTTGTTCCCATACTTTGAAAGGCTTTCAAGTTCATGATGTAAGAGTAAAGAGAAGAACTGATACTTTTCATACAAGATTTTAAAAATTGCCAAAATTTCCAATATTCGACTTAAAAGAAGGGAGCCTAAGGGCCAAAGGATTTAGATCTTTTTGAAGACAGATAATTTATAGGCAATGCTAGGGAAAAATATTCAAAATTTCAACATATTTGCCATATTATGAAGCAATCTAGCATAGGCATTATGAGGCTTCAGAGCAGACTGCCTGAGTCTATAATACCCCATCACTTTCTTATTAGCCATGTGTCTTTGGGCAAGTTAATTAAACTGCTTAAAGTCTAAATTTCTTTATAAGACAGAAAATAATTAATAATGATCTGCCTATTATACCTACCTATCTATACCACAAAGGGGCATTAGGATTAAATGAAATAATGTGTATATAGTGTCTTATATCACTTACTTTCAGGAGAACTGTGGAAATGCCTTTTTTTGTTACAGAGATAGGAGAACATTTGGAAAATACCTGGAAACACAGCCTAGGGTCCTTACTGAAACTGTAATAATGATATAAAATGTAGCCAATACAAGAGGAAGTAGAGAAGGGTGTTAAAATTCCCAAAGCATATCTTTTCCCCTCCCTCACATTTAAAGAAATATCTTCAAAAGGAGCATTAAAATCTTATTTAATGGCCAATACTTATTCCAGGGTGGACCTTGTATTAGCATTTACTTGCAGTCCTGTACAGGACTAGAGCTATAAACATTACAAATCAAACAAATCATGAGAAGAAAATACAATGGCAATACAAACACCAATAGTTATATATGTTTTTTTCTTTACACTAGCTGATTTTCCAACATAATTTCCTTGTCACCCCACTTTTTGTCATCAATACAAAACTACAAAATTCATATGCTTCAAATCCTGAGTTATATATAGACTTATACCTTGTAGTAAGGTCAGAACTTAGTCAATAGTCCTGTGATATTATCTGTCCTTAAGAAAATTTAATGGCTAACAGTAGGAGTATTTGCTACATTTCCTGTCTTAGATAATCCATCTTTAGTGCTGGTACTTGCTATCTTAGGAAAATCTTTAGATTTTTATGAATTGTTTGCCCTTCTATCTTCCCTTTAGTAGAGTTTCATTTTATGGACTAAGTCATCTGAGATGATAAAGGGGACAGCACTGTTAAAATGACCTTAATAAGGGACCAATTGTGATTAGTACTCAAGTTAGAGAAACCATTTTGCTTGAACTCAGGCTGTAAAAGAAAAAGAAAACTAACACTGGATGCATATTTATGATCCTGTTGCTTCACAGATCAGGCATAAAAAAATGAGCTCAAATTATTTAACGTCAACAATACTATCTGAATGAAAAAATGTCCCATCTTTTTGTATCAAGACTGCTATCAAAATGTCTCCCCAAAGTTATTTCTTATAGTGAATTTTTATGCAATACACTAAAATAGTTTGTAGATATTTAAAACAATCTCTTATGTGATGTGGCAAAGTTCATGGAGAGTGTAATTCAGGAAGCCAAATCATATAGATCTTAACAGTTCCTCTGATGAAGTCCTAAACAAAATAGTGAACATATACTCCATTGTAAAAATAAAAAAGGGGTTCTCTAAGAATTATTCTTATGTTAATATGTACCACATGCTGACTTTAGATATTTAAGTGCATAGTGTTTAAACAGCAAAATTTCTAGTTCAAACTATTGGTGAAATAAAAAAATTAAATTTTACTCAACTCTGATCTAAAAAACTGTCACACCCCAAATAAGATCAGCAAGAGTATTTTCAGCTTAAAGTACTGATAACAATAATTAAAGTATTTCCTTAGGTGGAGGCAAAAAAAATCAGTGCCATTGAGGAGAATCTCTTGCAATTACAGGTACTGACTGGTCAATGAAATCTGTAATGTTCCTAAATTGTAGGAGAAATCTAAAGGAATAAAAAGCAAGATAGATTGGGGGCAAGGGTAGATATTTTAAGGTAATCAAAAACAGGATACATTAAAACAAAGTTTTTATAAAACGATACTGTATTATTAATATATGACTCAAGAACTGGGTAACTTGAACAGCTAATATTTTATAACTGTAAAAGCTAGGTTAATTTTAAAATAACTTTCAAAAATCAGTTTTAAAGCTACAGAGCTATTATCAATCAGCAAGAATACTGAATTCTGACCTTTGGTGTCAGCATCTGTTATTTGCTCTTTGGCTACTTCCTCTTCTTCTTCAGCTATCGCCTGGAAGATGGCAGTCAGGAAGAAAAAAAGCAATTCACATAGTGGGCCTTCACTGTCATTTCCTACAAGAGCTTCCTCTAATACTTCTGTGAATAAAATGTTTAAAATGAATTTAAAGTTCTGTTCATGCACTGAAAAAACAACTCCATTGGAACAATAAACATTTTAAGCAACAACAGCCTGTGTAATTATTTTTTAAGCGTCCATTTATCAAAGTAGAGTAATATCCAAGGTATAGTCAAGAAACACTTTATAATAATTACAATAAAATACAATAAAATCATTAAGCCCAAATCACTATATTTAAGAAAGTTAAATTAGCCTCAGCAGATCAATATGATATTTCACCTTAAGTTTAAATTTCAGGTGCAAATTAAGGTACATATTAAAAATTATAATTTTATTCTAATTTGAATATCAATGCAAAGATTTGTTATTGTTGCACTGCTGTTCTCAGGAGCTATGTGGGACATTACTCCTGTTTACCAAATAACGCAGAGGAGAGGTAATCATTATTAGTAGGTATAATCCTTAATTTTAAATTTTAAAATCTAAATTTTTTTTGTGATCCTAATGTTGTATTGAAGTCACAATTGTTTCTTATCTCATGTATCTTACCTAATGCAGTATTGTTTAGACCTTTTTGATCTGTAATACACATGATGCATACCTCACCCAGCTTATAAAGAGGAAGTGAGTGTGAAGGCTCTCTTGAAGAATAAACTCTTCTTAAAGTAAAAGTGGCATTATAATTCTGTCTTTGAGGGTCTTTAATTAAAAAAAAATTATTTTCCCATTTGACAATTAAAAACCCAAAATGGGATCGAAAGCCCACCCCAAATCAATGTAGTTCTTATGTTTATACAAAGTAAAAGTAGAGAGTCAATACAGAATCACAAATTAAAGGTAGGCATAACTTATCTCTAAATACGGCTGATGTCAATTCCTTCCTACCTTATACTTACATAAACTATGATAACCTCAAGAAGAGGAGTCTATTCCTTCACTCTCTTGACTCCCAGCAGGCCTGACCAATGGAATATGAAAGAAGTAAGGCTTGCCAGTACCAGGCCTAGCCCTTAAGAAGGCTGGCAGTTTCTGTTCTCTTCCTGGAGTCCCTACATAACAAGTGTAGGCTCCTCTGATGGAGTGAGATGCCACATGGAGGAGCACTGAGGCACCAGGCATGTGTGTGAACATCCAATCAAGGCATATCTTGAACATCCAGCCAGGTAAGCCTTCAGATGACTCCAGTCACTTTCTATAACTACCTGAGAGACTCCAAGAAAGGGCTGGACAGCTAGGTCCAGTGACTCCACAGAACTTTGAGAGATAATAATTTATAATTTTAAGCCACTAATTTTAGGGTGAACTATAACACAGCAATTGCACTTGCCTAGGGTTACTCCCTCAGGAAACTCATCTTGAAGATCAAAAAGTTCCCCAAAAGCATTAAGAAACTCCAGAACCATCAGAGCATCACCAAAGATTTCAGGAGGTAGTCTAGTCTTCACTGGAGTTGGTTCTGGAAGTTCCTGAAAGATCAAACAAGTATATAACTATTTGAGGTAACTACAGAAAATTATAAAATATAGATATATATTCTTTACCTAATAAGATTTATTTCATGTTGAGATATTTCATCTCAACCCTAGAAGTTTATCACAATCACTTTTGGAACTTAAAAAAAATTTTTTTTAAAAGTCTATTTATTTTTGAGAAAGACAGAGACAGTGTGAGTGGGGAAGGGGCAGAGAGAGAATGCCAAACAGGCTCCATGCTGTCAGCACAGAGCCTGATGTGGGGCTCGAACCCATGAAACTGAGAGATCATGACCCGAGCCAAAACCAAGGGTCGGATGCTCAACTGACTGAGCCACCCACGCACCCCGGAACTTTAAAAAATTATGAATATCTTGGCCTTATTCCAGCTTTAGTAAATCAGAGTCACTAGGGACTTTTTTCTTGATCAAACTAAGAACAAATTTAGGCTAAAGTATATTTCTCACTATATTTTCTAGTTAAGAGGAACTTTTAACCTAGATTCTGAGATCAAGGCATTAGCTGTGCCAATATTATCTTCAATGCAGGACTTCCTTAGGATATGGAATAGAATTAATCCACTGTCTACTGAACTTAGAAATGGTTCCTTATAAACTGAGATGTATGGTAATACTGAATTGTCAAGGATCATACAAATGATCAATTAAGTCTGCAGAATAAGAATCATTATCAAAGTTTGTTACAAAATACTAATAATGCGGTTGTGGAACTCTAAATGTAGCATTTGTTTAATTGGCTATTCCTCTTAAATATTAAGAAGCCATTTTGAAAGAAGAATTTCAACAGCAAAGTCACATAGGGCATTTAGAGCATGGGTGTGAAACATCACCTAACATACTTATACCTTAAGATCATCACATTCCATATCTTCTCTAGGTTTACTCCACTGTTTTAAGTATTCCATATATTTTCGTTTTTCTTCACGTAATTTTTCTCTTTCCTAAAACAAAAGGTTCATAAGGTTTAAGAACTTTATAAAGCAGCATCATTATCACCTGGGAACTTATAAGAGTAACAAATATTTGGGATCTATCCCATACCTACTGAACAAGGAATTCTGTGGTCGGGACCAGGAGTTGATGTTTGTTTTTAAAATTTTTTAATGTTTATTCATTTTTGAGAGAGACAGACAGAGCACAAGTGGGGGAGGGGCAGAGAGAGAGAGAGGGAGACACAGAATCTGAAGCAGGCTCCAGGCTCTGAGCTCTTAGCACAGAGCTTGACATGGGGCTCGAACTCATGAACCATGGGATCATGATCTGAGCCAAAGTCAGATGCTCAATGGACTGAGCCACCCAGGCACCCCAGCAGTTGATGTTTTAAGTCTTTCTGGTGATTTTGATGCATGCTCAAGGGTTAGAACAACTGATCAAAACAACACCTGTCAACACAACTGCTATAAAGATATAAAAATGTTTCACACATAGTAGCTCCTTGACAAATATTAATTCAATATGACTCTGCCTAAAGTAGCTCTCCTATTTCAAATCAATTAAATCCTGACCAAGTAAAGTAATAAATTATTTATTTTTTTTAGTAATAAATTATTAAGAGTACCTAAAATAAAGCCTCCGTCTATATTTGTAATATAGTTGTTATTTTCAAGATTCATTTAAACCTAATAGCCTAGGGATACACAGAGCAACCAGAAAGTAAAAGCAATTATCAGCACTCAGTTGGGGGACTTCTTTTTCTTTTATTCCAGGCCATTTCTCTTGCTAACTTGGTCTTTTGATACCTTAACTTCTTGGTTCTGGTATTTGAAACTGCAAGGTAAACAATGACCCTAAAAAGCCACCATTGGAGCAAAGTATTTATTACATTATATATTTTCCAATAAATGTTTAAAATATGTTAATATTATTCTCTTCCTTTGAATTTAGGACCACTGAAGGTAACAGATGTTCACTTACCAAAATTTCAACATAAACCGACTAGAGATAGTTACAGAACTATTAATTGTGCTATAAGTAGTATGCTGTACTAAGTCTTCCACTGCCCGCCCCTGATAATTCTTGTAGGATGTAATAAGACAGGTATTCTCATTCATTGTTGCTAAGAATGTAAATAAGCACATGTTTAGCAAACAAATACTCCTATATGTTTATATAGAAAGTTTTAAAAATGTTCTTACCCTTTGACCTATTATCCTACTTCTATAAATTTATCCAGGGACATAATCCAAAAATTGGAAAGACTTTTATTCATAAACTTGAACAGGGTATCACTGTTTATGAGCAAAAATTATAAAGCACTTACCTGTATCTATTTGATTAACTGTTACACAGTCAGTAAAAATTCCACCTTACTTAACAACATGAGGGAATGCTTACAACATTTTTTAAAATATATTTTTAAAATTTTTATTTATTTTGAGGGGGAGAGAAAGTACATACGTGTGTGTGTATACATGAGCAAGAGACAGGTACATAGGGAGAGAGAAAAGAATCCCAAGCAGGCTCCAGGCCGTCAGTGCAGAGCCCAACATAGGACTTGATCTGATGACCCAAGAGATCATGACTGGAGCCAAAAATCAAGAGTTGGACACTTAAGACTGAGCTACCCAGGAGCCCTATAATAATGTTAAACAAACATAAATACAAAATTATAAATGCAGCATCTCTTTTTTGAAATGCCCCAAATAAAGATTAGAAATAAGTTAATCAAAGTGTTAGAGAGAAAAAAAAAGCTATCTCAGGGCGCCTGGGTGGCTCAGTGAGGTGTCTGACTTTAGCTCAGGTTATGATCTTGTAGCTTGTAATTTCCAGCCATGCACTGTTTCAGATTTTGTGTCTCACTCTGTGTTTCTGCCCTCCCCTACTTGTGTTCTATCTCCCTCAAAAAAATAAAAAAAAATGCTACCTCTAAACATTACCATTTAAATTATAAGTAGTTTTCTTCTAAATTGTTTTTTATAAGTGCAGTTGCTTTTTTTTTTTTAATTGTTTTTAAATTTATTATTTAGATAGAGTGTGAGTAGGAGAGGGGCAGAGAGAGGGAGGGAGACAGAATCTGAAGCAGGCTCTGAGCTGTCAGAACAGAGCCTGATAGCCCAACGTGGGGCTTGAACTCATAAACCTTAAGATCATAACCTGAGCCAAAGTCCGATGCTTAACTGAGCCACCTAGGCACCACTTTCTAAATTTTCTGGAGTGTACATGTATTAGATACTTCCATCCCCATCTTAACCAATGGCCTATTTGAAACAGTTCAAGAAACAACAGGCAATTTAATTGAGCACAGTGTGTAACAGGATCATTTAGGGCTACTTGTGAATATCCCAGAAAACCAATGACACTGATTGACTCTGGAGGAAACCAGCTACGGAATTCTATAGGGAGTATCTACTAAAGATTACAACATTTGCTGAACAATCTATTTTTACAGATATTTTATTTTTTAAAGAGAATAGGAACACTCTAATAATTCTTGTTATTTGCAGATTTTATTGTGTTTTATTCTTCTTTGTTTTGAAAAAGAGCATGGGAGAGGGCAAAAGAGGGAGGGAGGGAGGGAGGGAGGGGGAGAGAGAGAGAGACAGACAGAGAGAGAGAGAGAGGGAGAATAAATGAGAATCTTACGTAGGCTCCAGGCTCAGTGCGGAGTTGACACAGGGCTTGATCCCACAACTCTGGGATCATGACCTGAGCTGAAATCAAGAGCTGGACACTTAACTGATGGAGCCACCCTGGGGCCTTGATTTTACTGTATTTTTTCTAATTACAATTTTCACTTTTGCAAGTTTTATGCATATCATCTTCCCTAAATTAGGAAGTCTAAATAATGAACAAAATCAACTTTAAAACCGTACTTAAAGGGTTTTAGGGTATAAAGGCATGTATTTATGTGTTGAACCTTAAATAGCTAAATTTTCCAGAGCAAAAGAGAGATAAACCAACAAGTGTTTATTAGCAACTCTATGAACAAGTAGAAATGTGAATCAAAGGGTAAAAGCATTTGAAAGTTAACTATGAATTTAAATATGTGTAGAGAGCATAGCAAATATAGTGATGAATACCTTTTCTCTTTCAATTTTAAGTCTCTCTTTTTCTTCTTTCTTCTTCAGTCTTTCTTCTTCAACAATTTTCTTCAATTCTTCCTTCTTTTTCTCTTTATCTTCCTTTTCCTTTTTCTTTGCTTCTAGGGCATCTGCTTTTTCTCTTTTTAATTTAGCCTTTTCAAAAGCTGTGGAGAAGGTCAAACTTAGAACTGTTCACAGACAGAAAACAACACATTTTTTAATGTAACAAAAGAATTCCTGAAATATTTATGGTTAAATGAGATCAGTAGACTCAAAGGAGTTGGAAACTGCTGGAGGGAGCCAGCAGGTGATGAAAATGGGAAAGCAAGTTGGCTGTGTTTAAGACAAACTACTGAACTGGGACAAACAAACCTGCTATTTCAAAGCCCTGCTATTCAAAGTGTGGTCTTAAGACCAGGAGTGAAGTATCAACTTTTTAGAAAAGCAGAATCTCTTCTCCCACCCAGACCTACTAATTCAGAATCTTCATTTTATTTTATTTATTTATTTTACTTTTACTTATTTTTGAGAGACACAGAGTTGAGCAGGGGAGGGTCGGAGAGAGAGGGAGACGCAGAATCCAAAGCAGGCTCCAGGCTCTGAGCTGTCAGCACAGACCCTGATGTGGGGCTTGAACCCAGAACTGTGAGAGCATGACTTGAGCCGAAGTTGGCCGCTTAACCGACTGAGCCACCCCAGGGCCCCTGGAATCTTCATTTTAATAAGATTCCCAAGTGATTCATATGTACAGTCACGCACGGAAAGCACTATTTCATAAAGCTGTGTGAACCAAACAGCCCCAAACAGCGTGTAAGCCATAGAAACTCCAATTTGTGCTTACTCTAAGCACTAGCTCGGTTTAGTAGTAAATATGCTATACCTTGAAATATTGTTTTAAGAGATGAACACAGAATTTATTCATCATAAAACCCAAAAGTAACAGAAATATGCCATTTTAGAAATACACCCCACCAAGCACAGAGAAATATTCTTTCCTGTACAGTTTTTGGAGCGAATGTTAAAACTCACCAAGTGATTTCATTTCTTCTTGTTTCAAAAGTTTGTCTCTTTCTTTAGTAGCTTTGTTTGTGTAACCTGCAATAGTCTGTTTATTAGCAACATTGTCCTCCTAGAAAAACAAATGGAGAGACTAGTTATAGAACACCACAGTTTTCACAGAGAGGTGGTCTGCCTTGTTCTTACAATAATAATAAAAATTTTAAAAGTTCTCATCAGGGGTGCCTGGGTGGCTCAGTCGGTTAAGCATCAACTTTGGCTCAGGTCATGATCTCACAGTTTGTGGGTTCAAGCCCCGCATCAGGCTCCGTGCTGACAGCTAGCTCAGAGCCTGGAGCCTGCTTCAGATTCTGTATTTCTCTTCTCTCTGACTCTCCCCTGCTGGCACTATCTCTGTCTGTCTCTCAAAAATAAATAAAACATAAAAGCTCTCATCAATTATACTTTCCTTAAACTACAGTGAGGTTTTATTCTAAGCCTAACCAAATTTTTAATAACTTCAATCACAGTAACATACACAATATGAGGTTAGTTCTATAGTTCTACAAATTAGTACAAAAACCTCCCAGGGAAAACAACTGGTAATCTATCAGGAGAGTCTTAAATATATGCATTAAAAAAACAAAAACATTTCCTAAGGTACCTTTTAAACTAAATGGTGTAGACATCAAATATGAAAGAAGTGCATGTCAAAAATATTCTTGTGGTCAATGTTAAATAATATCAAAAGGTTTTATTTTTATGGTACTTCTTGTGAGAATAATGGTCTGTAATCTGTTTAGTGTGATATTTTTATTATTTCATAGTTTTTAAATGTTCTTTATGTTTCAATTCCATAATTTATTCCTATATTTCAGTAACTGCTTATTTGCTTGCTTCTTTGGCATAAAATCCCTGTAGCATTGAAGCTATGTCTAATTCACACTTAAGACTTCGATAGGCCCTGCTGCTAAGTAGTGTTCAATGTACAGTAATACACTGTATGTGAAGGAATCTGTTCCTTCCTAAAGCTGAAGGGTGAGGGGAGCCAAATACTGCTCTTGATTATGAATAGTTTTATTACGAGCTACAACGTAGTTTTTATCCATTCTCTACTTACCTGGCTAATAGATACTCGTTTAGGAGGTCTCCCTCTTCTTCTGTTAGCAGGACTGAAGATAAATGTGGGTGGATCATCAGGAAAGAAATAAGAAAAATCTTGTTCTGCTATTTTATATGTTGAAAGAGATGATGCCTTCATAAAAAAACATATAGGGTACAATAATAACACCATTAGGAAACCATTTACAGATGTGCTCTAAAATATCATATATGACTGCTGTTAAAGACCAGGTCAAAAACATAAGAATGTTTAAATAGTTTCTTAAATTATAAAACTACTTCAAAATTACATTTATACAATAATCTTTTTCAGTCTGCTTTGTTTTGATTTATTTTGTATGGAATTTAATGTGCAAATAAAAAATCCAATTATTTAACTTAAAAGTCCACTGTGCTTGGGCTGGCTCAGTCAGTGAAGCATGTGCTCTTCATTTTGGAGTTCTGAGTTTGAGGCCCACTTTGTGTTAGAGATTACATAAAAAGAAATTTAAAAAGAAATCCACTGTATCAACCCAATAAATTTTTCTGAACCATTTCTTAATTGCTGTACATTTTAGATTCCCCCCCAATTCGGGGTGATAACTTAAAGATTTTTTTAACATTTTTTTCTTAATGTTTTATTTATTTTTGATACAGAGAGAGACAGAGCATGAGAGGGGGAGGGGCAGAGAGAGAAGGAGACACAGAACCGGAAGCAGGCTCCAGGCTCTGAGCTAGCTGTCAGCACAGAGCCTGATGGGGGGCTCGAACCCACGAACGTGAGATCTGACTTGAGCCGAAGTCGGAGGCTTAACCGACAGAGCCACCCAGGCACCCCAGATTTTTTTTTAAAGTAGACTTTATGTATCCGATTTTAAGGAATTTTTTTAATGTTATATTTATTTTTGAGACAGAGAGAGACAGAGCATAAGCGGGGAGGGGCAGAGAGAGAGGGAGACATAGATTCAGAAGCAGGCTCTAGGCGCTGAGCTGTCAGCACAGAGCCTCATGCGGGGCTCAAACCTACTAATGTGAAATCATGACCTGAGCCGAAGTTGGAAGCTTAACTGACTGAGCCACCCAGGCGCCCCTGTATCCAATTTTAAAGTTGATGTGGCAGACAGCAGAAATGCTGACAAATTCTTATCAACTTTCAATTCAGAATTTAAATTCAGAGAAGTCAAACTCATTAAAATAACTTCCTTAACATTTATTCATTTTTGAGATAGACTGTGACTGCAGTAAGGGCAGAGAGGGAGACACCAAATCTGAAGAAAGCTCCAGGCTCAGAGTTGTCAGCACAGTGCTGGATGTTGGGCTCGAACTGACTTGAACTGTGAGATCACGACCTGAGCCAAAGTCAAATGCTTAACCACCTGAGGCACCCAGGTGCCCCAAAGTGAAACTTATTTTTTCCAGAAGTGGTATGATTTTAGGATAACTCCTAAATCCAAAAAATTTCAGAACCTGTTCACCTCTCACATCCAACTCTAACCTTTTTATTTTTGATTAGTAATTCTGAAGATTACTTTTGGTCTAAGAGCCAAGATCATAATTCTTTCTTTCTCTCAAAGAAAACATGCTACTTATAGAAATATCTTTCAGAAAATATATAAGAAAATGATACAAAAATTTAGATTATTAACTAAACGGAAACATTTCAACTGCAGATTAAATTTTCTATGTAGTAATTGTAATCTTAGTAGCTAGAACATAGCTTTTAACACTTAAAATTCAATCAGTTCTGGCCACCATAATAAATCAAGACTCTATTAAGATTCTATATTAAAGTCTATTAAGATGGTTGTTGACTATCTCATATAAATAACACCTGAATATACACATGCCCGTATGTATAAAGACATGAGTGGTTTCTTCTCAAATACATATGCTCAAAAAAAGTCAAAATAGGCTTTAATACATTAATTGCCAATGTTCCTTATTCATATATGCATAATACACAATAAACTAATACATCTTTGTATTCTCTTAGTACTCCTTTTTAAAATTTTTTATTAATTTTTGAGAGACAGAGAGATAGCATGAGCAGGGTCAGAGAGAGAGAGAGGGAGATACAGAATCCGCAGCAGGCTCCAGGCTCTGAGCTAGCTGTCAGCACAGAGCCCAATGCGGGGCTCGAACCCATGAACCGTGAGATCATGAACTGAGCCAAAGCCGGCCGCTTAACCAACCGAGCCACCAAGGCACCCCTCTTTTGGAACTCCTAACAGCAGACTACATTCACCACATCGAGTATTAAACAGTTGTCTTTGTCTTTGGAGGGGTGTGTGTTCGTGTGCATATGTGCTTGCACTGTGTATTCAAGTACACTAGAAAGCCCATTAACAATCCTTTGTTGTACTCTAAGAGAAAACTGTTTACTGTCACTTAAATTTTCATTTATTAAAATTTTTCTTAATGTTTATTTTGATAGAGAGAGCGAGAGAGAAAGCACAAGCGGGGCAGGGGCAGAAAAAAGGAGAGAGAGAATCCCAAGCAGGCTCTGCACCACCATCAGCGTAGAGTCCAATATGGGGATCGAACTCATGAACAATGAGATCATGACCTGAGCCGAGATCAAGAGTTGGACGCTTAACTGACTGAGCCACCCAGGCCCTCCTAATTTTCATGTATTTATTAAGTTGAACTTCTGTTCATATTTATTGACTATTTTCCTTGGTGAAAAACCGCTGATATTCTCTACCGTTTTTTTCCAATTGGGTTGTTTCTGTTTGTTGATATTAAGTGATTTTTGTAAATTAGGGAAACTGGTCAACTTGCTATTTATGATACACCTACTACAATTAACTCTTCACATACTGGCTGATTGCCTACTGGTGCTAGGTACTGTTCTAGTCCCTTCTCCTAAGTATTTGATTCATTAGGTTTTTGGAAGCATCCTTTTACCATGGCTACCTGTGGTTTTCAATGCTATATAAATTGAGCACAATTTTAAGCACTTTCCTCTTATCAAGACAAACACATAAATATGCTCACATTAAAAAAATATTTTTCAGATGATTCTATCTGATATTTACAAGTTTTTATTTCATCCACTGTGAGTTTTGATCATGCCTATTTGTCTATTTTTCTACTGGGGTACTTAATGTTTTTCTAATTGATTTGAGCTCCTCATTGTATTAACTGAAAGTATTTTTCTTTTAGCATTTTGCCCTGGAAATCTATTATGTTTTTATTTACTTATATTTTTAAAGTTTATTTATTTATTTTGAGACAGAGAGAGAGTGCAAGCGACGGATAAGTAGAGAGAGGGCGAGAGAGCGAGCATCCCAAGCAGGCTCCACACCATCCATATAGAATCTAATGCCAGCCTTGCTCTCATGAACTGTGAGATCATGACCTGAGTCAAAATCAAGAGTCAGATGCTTAACTGACTGAACCACCCAGGTGCACCTCATGTTTTTAAACCTAAATAAGTTTATATCTCAAATCAATCTTATCCTTGGTATTTCTTTCCTCTTGCTCTTTCAAAGTACTTTAGTAGGCATAACATTAAGAATTGTTTCATTTCATTTCCTTTTTATTCTCCCTTTGGGTTAGATCTAACTTTGTTTTTCCAAAGTTAACCAAGTGTCCCAGTTTTATTGTTAACTAATCTGTCTTGGTCTCTAGGGATCTGAAATGCTATTTGTCACATAGAATTAATTCATATATCCCTTTTAAAAATTTCTTTCCTTTTGATATAACATATATATTATGAATTACACAAATCTTAATCATATGGTAGCTGATTTTTGACATGTGTATACATCTCTCTACCCATTTCACTGTCTTTTACTCAGTATTTCTCCCAATATAAGTTTTTTTCAGTTAAAAAATTAATCTTTGTTTTACCATTTAACTTTATTATACAATGTGAGGTTTTTAAACTTGATTTCCCCCTCTCAGTGGTTATGAATGAAATATAATCCATCTGCTTAGTACTGGTCTCTGATGTTCTTTTATTATATGTATTATTTTCCTATCCAGTAGGATCTGTTCTTTCAACTTGTTTTTGTAAGCCAGAACCACACTTATAAAAATATAGTTGCCCCCTTCCCCTATAACATTTTCTTTTTCTAAGTTTTCTTAGTGCTGTCTTAGTTGATCTTTTTTACAAGGGAGAAAAAAGGGCAGCCCTGAGACACCTAGCAATTCTATCAACTGCAAAACAGTATTTAATCAATAAACTAACAATTGGCTATAGATAAAACGAACTATTTTCAACCAACTTTGAAATAACATTTCTGGAGTGCCTGGGTAACTCAGTTGGCTAAGCATTCAACCTTTGATTTCAACTCATGACATAATCTCTTGGTTGTGGAATCAAGCCTTGCACTGAGCTCTGTGTAGGGTGTGGAGCCTGTTTGGGATTCTTTCTCCCTCTGCCCCTTGCCTCCGCCCTGTGCTCTTTCTAAAAAAATTAAAAATATGTTTTTTAAACATTAAAAAAATAACATTTCCGTGATGTTTTAACTTTATAAATCAACCCATTTATCTCTTCATTTTCTTCCTTTCAACAAATAATTTCATTGCTCTGATTACCTTAATTTTAATGACTCCATCTTGTGGTTCACAGTGTTGCTTCAGAAAAAGCTTTAATTTATCACGAGAAAATAGGTGTTTTCTCCGGCTACAAGGCAAAAAAAAAAGGAGAAAGAGTAAAGTGTTAGTGTCAAAGAATTCAGTTTGAACTCCATAATGTATGTAAATCCATAACTTTCATTTTAAGCCTAGGAAAAGGACATTTCATTTTCCAATGTTATTTATGTAGGAGGTATGAGAAACTTTATACAGAAGCATTTATGTAGAATGTTATAAGATCTATTCAAGTGGATTTATTATAAATGTCAGTTACAAAAATAATATATGCATTTGGTACTGAAGAATCACTTAGAAATCATCTAAACCTCAAGGTAAATATACTAATAGAGAATAAACCAAATTTTATAAAATTGGATGATCATTCCTCCAAATATAACCATTAAAATTCTTTAAAAAGTTAAAGGCATGGGCGTTTGGGTGGCTCAGTGGGTTAAGCGTCCGGCTTCGGCTCAGGTCATGATCTGACAGTTTATGGATCTGAGCCCTTTGTTGGGCTCTGTGCTGACAGCTCAGAGCCTAGAGCCTGCTTCAGATTCTGTATCTCTCTCTCTCTCTCTGACCCTCCCCTGCTTGTGCGCTCTGTCTCTGCCTCTCAAAAATAAATGAAAAACATAAAAAAAAAAGTTAAATGCAGTAGACTACCTGATATCACATAATACTAAGTGAATCAACATTCAAATGGATATTTTGAACATTCTTGAACATACGTTTTTATTTTTTTTTAAAGTTTATTCATGTTTTGAGAGAGAAGGCAGGGGCTGAGAGAGAGGGAGAGAGAGAATCCCAAGCAGGCTAAATACTGTCAGCACAGAACCCAATGTGGGGCTCGAACCCATTAACCATGAGACCATGACCTGAGCAGCAGCCAGATGCTTAAAGACTGAGCCACCCTGATGCCCCTCTTGAACATAGGTACTATCAAATTCTAAAATATTTGTATTTAAACTTCCTATGGTAGCCAACAAATTCATGGGATTAAGATGAAAGAGAATCAGAAATAAGATTCTAAAAACAGGGGTACCTGGGTGGCTCCATTGGTCATGATCTCAAGGTTGTGAGGATGAAGCCCAGCGTAGTAAAGCCTGTTTGAGACTCTCTCCCTCCCCCACGGTACCTCCCTGGCTCACACATGCATACTTGTACTCTCTCAAAAAGATTCCAAAAATATGCTATTTTTGATTCTCCCTTGGCCCCACGTTGAAAAACAACCACAAACATAACACCACCAAAACCAAAACAAAACAAAACCCCCACCAAACACTCAAGTATTTCTGGAAAAGTTCTGGAAGGAAAGTCAATTTTTTTAATGTTTATTTTTTATTTTTGATAGAGAAAGAGAGAGGCACAGAGAGTGGGAAAGAGAGGAAATTCTTTGGTTTTTAATGAGTTTTTTGAATTTAAAGAAATTTTTTTAAATTTTATTTTTGAGAGACTGAGAGAGACAGAGGGTGAGCAGGGGAGGGGCAGAGGGAGAGGGAGACAGAATCTAAAGCAGGCTTCCAGGCTCTGAGCTGTTAGCACAGAGCCTGATGCAGGGCTCTAACCCATGAACTGTAAGATTATGACCTGAGTTGAAGTCAGTCGCTCAATCAACTGAGCCACTTAGGTGCCCCGACAGAGGAAATTCTAAAAAGGCTCCTCACAGAGCCTGACGAGGGGCTTGAACTCAAGATCGAGGCAATCATGACCTGAGCCAAAGTCAGATGCTCAGTTAAAAAATCTTTTAATTGAATTCAATGTATTCCTTTCAAGAAAAAGTTAAACTAAAAGCCTCTGTGAGGAGGAGGGACAAGATGGCGGAGAAGTAGGGAGCTCTAATTTTTGACCACAGACACCTTTCAAACTGAGAAGGACTGAAGCCAGAATACTCTGATCTGCAAGAGTCAGAAGAAAACACACAGAGACAACATAGAAGATAGTCTCATAGGTGCCTGAGTGAGTGTGAACTGGGGAAATAAAAACAGGCTGGGGCCAGAACCGCAGAGGGGAGGGAGCCCCTCCCCAGTGCAGAACCAGGGAGAACACACAGAGCCGTGGAGAGATGAGGGGAAGAGAAAGAGAGACTGAAAATACTCAGCTGTCTCTAGAGAAGAAAAAACCTCCGCCCAGGTGGAGAGGGTTACTATCATCCCATATGTAACTGCTCAGCACAGGGAGAGAAATCTGTCCCATTTAGCTAGCTATTTTCCTTGGGGCAGCTTGCCAATTCCAGGCAGTGTCAGGAGAAACTGCTCCCCTACTCAGTCCTGGCTAGGAAGCTGCCCTCCACAGGAGTACCTCTCATCTCGGGCGGTAGCATTAAAGTATGTGGACTAGGATTTGGAAATGAGCTTGGAAAATACAACCTGGCCTGCCCATGGCACAGGAAGATTGGATTGAAAGGAGTGGCTTGCAATGCTTGATTTGACAAGGGTTTGGGGCACCGCCATTCTTCTCCCGACAACCACAAAGGTGAAGCCTCAGAGAGCCCACCCCTGAGACCTACCTACACCAAACCATGCCCATCCATGCTGGAGAGCTGCCCTTTTTTTTCTTCTTTTCTACTCCCCCACTCGGGAGTCAGGGAAAGACCAACATTGATGCACTGCTGTGATTAGATCAATTCTTGCCATCCAGATATATTTTCCCTTATCTCATTCTTATCTCTCCCCTCCTTTTAGCTGTCCTTTGTCTTTTATTGTTTCTGTCTTCCTTTATCTTTTCTTTTCTTTTCTTTCTTTCCCCTTTTGGTTTGCTTGTTTGTTTGATTTGTCTGTGCATTTGTGTGCTTTTGTTCTCTGTGTGTTTGTCTGTCTGTTTCACTTTTCATGGCTACCTCAAGAAACAAGCCAAAGTATGCATGGTGGAGAGTCCCAAATATCACTGAGTAGAGAAATAAAGTAACCAAAGGCACAACTGGAGAAACAGAGAGACAACATTAAAAGAACACTTCCTGAAGGAACAGGACCTGGACAGTCAATGAGCCTCCTTTAATAGAGCAATACTCACAGGAGCACAGTGCATAACCAGCTTTTAAAACTGACAAGAGACAGAAAGCTAGCCAAAATATAAGATGAAAGAACTCTCCTCTAAAGAAATTCCAGGAAGAAGTCACAGCCACAGAACTGTTCAAAACAGATATAAGCAACATTACTGAGCAAGAATTTAGAACAATCATTATAAAATTAATCATTGGGCTTGAAAAATGGATAGAGGTCATCAGAGAAGCTACTGATATAAGGACTGGGGCCTTCAAAATAGCTGTGATGAGTTAAAAAATGCTATAAATGAAGTGCATAATTAAATGGAGGCAGCCACTGGGTGGATTGAAGAGGCAGAGAGGAGAATAGGTGAATTAGAAGACACAGTTCTAGCAAAAGAGGAAGCGAGAAAAAGAGAAAGAAATTAATCCAGGAGCACGAAAGGAGAATTCGAGACCTAAGTGATACAATCAAATGGAACAATATCCGTATCATAGGAATCCCAGAAGAAAAAGAAAGAGAAAAAGGTACTGAAGGGGTGCTTGATCAAATTATAGCCAAGAACTTCCCCAATCTGAGGAAGGAAATAGCTACTGAAATCCAAGAGGCACAGAGAACTCCCTCAGATGTAACTTGAATCGACCTTCAGCATGACATATCATAGTGAAACTGGCAACATATAAGGATAAAGAGAATTCTGAAAGCAGCTAGGGATAAAAGGGTCCTAACATACAAATGGAAACCTATCAGAGGGATTACAGACATATCTACTGAAACTTAGCAGGCCAGAAAGGAATGGCAGGAAAACTTCAATGTGATGAACAGAAAAAATATGCAGCCAAGAATCCTTTATCCAGCAAGCATGTCATTCAAAATAGAAGGGGAGATAAAGGTTTTCCCAAATAAACAAAGATTGAGAGAATTTATCACCACCAATCCAGCCCTACAAGAAATCCTAAGAGGGACTCTGTAAGGGAAATGTTGCAAAGAATACAAGGTACCAGAGACACCACTACAAGCCTGAACCCTACAGAGAACACAATGAATCTAAACTGAATGTAAATGGACTGAATGCTCCAATCAAACAACACAGGGTAGCAGAATGGATAAAAAAACAAAATCCATCTATTTGCTGTCTACAACAGACTCATTTTAGACCTGAAGACACCTTCAGATTGAAAGTAAAGATATGGAGAAACATCTACCATGTGACTGGAAGCCAAAAGAAAGCCGGAGTAGCCATTCTTATATCGGACAAACTGGACTTTAAGGTAAAGGCAGTAACAAAAGATGAAAAAGGACATTATATAATAATTACAGAGTCTCTCCATCAGGAAGAGCTAACAATTATAAACATCTACATGCCAAATTCAGAAGCACCCAAATACATAAAACAATGAATGACAAACAGAAACAATCTTATTGATAAGAATGTGCTAATTGCAGGGGATTTTAATACTCCACTACAGCAATGGATAGATCAACCAGACAGAAAATCACTAAAGAAACAGTGGACCTGAATGACACATTGGAACAGATGGAATTGATAGATATATTTAGAACTCTGCATCCTGAAGCTAGGAAATTCACTTTCTTCTCGAGTGCACATGGCACCTTCTCCAAGATAGATCATATACTGGGTCATAAAGCAGCCCTCTATAAATATAAATGAATTGAGATCATACCATGTACACTTTCAGATCACAATGCGATGAAACTTGAAATCAAGCATAGGAAAAAGTCTGGAAAACCTCCAAAAATGTGGAGGTTAAAGACCACCCTACTAAAGAATGATTAGGGCAATCAGGCAATTACAGAAGAAATAAAAAAATATATGGAAAGAAATGAAAATGAAAATACAATTCAAACTCTTTGAGAGTCAGCAAAGGCAGTCCTAAGAGGAAAGTATATTTCAATCCAGGCATATTTCAAACTAGAAAAAGTGCAAATTCAAAATCTAACAGAGCACCTAAAGGAACTAGAGAGGAGCAGCAAGAGCAGCCCAAACCCAGCATAAGAAGAGAACTACTAAAGATCAGGGCAGAAATAAACAATATAGAATCCAAAAAAACAGTTGAACAGATCAATGAAACCAAGAACTGGTTTTTTGAAAAAATAAAATTGATAACCTCTAGTCAGGCTCCTCAGAAAGAAAAGAGAGAACACCTAAATAGACAAAATCATGAATGAAAATGGATCTATTACGACGAATGTCTCAGAAATACAAGCAATCATCAGGGAATACTATGAAAAATTATATGCCAACGAACTGGACAACCTAGAAGAAATGGATGAATTCCTAAACACACATGTACTACCAAAATTCAAATGGGAAAAAAAATTCAAATGGGGAGAGATAGAAAATATGAACAGACCCATAACCAGTGAAGAAATTGAATCACTTATCAAAAATCTCCCAATGAATAAGAGCCCAGGGCCAGATGGGTTCCCAGGGTAATTCTACCAGACATTTAAAGCAGAGTGAATACCCATTCTTCTCAAGCTATTCCAAAAAACAGAAATAGAAGAAAAACTTCTGGACTCGTTCGATTAAGCCAGCATCACTTTGATTCCCAAACCAGACAGAGACCCAACAAAAAAAGAGAACTACAGGCCAATATCCTTAATGAATACAGATGCAAAAATACTCAACAAGATACTAGCAAATCAAATTCAACAGCATGAAAAGAATTATCCACCCTGATCAAGTGGGATTCATTCCAAAGTTACAGGGCTGGTTCAATATTTGCAAATCCATCAAAGTGATACATCACATTAACAAAAGAAAAAATAAAAACCATATGATCCTGTTGATAGATGCAGAAAAAGCATTTGACAAAATACAGCATCCTTTCTTAATAAAAATCCTCAAGAAAGTTGGGATAGGAACTTACCTAAACATCATAAAACCCATTTATGAAAATCCCACAGCTAATATCATCCTCAGTGGGGAAAAAATGAGAACTTTCCCCAAGATCAGGAACATGACAAGTATGCTCACTCTCACCACCACTGTTTAACACAGTGCTGGAAGTCCTAGCATCAGCAATCAGACAACAAAAGGAAATAAAAGGTATCAGAATTGGCAAAGATGAAGTCAAACTTTCACTTTTTTGCAGATGACATAATACTCTACATGGAAAACCTGACCAACTCCACCAGAAGTCTACTAGAACTGATCCATGAATTCAGCAAAGTCGCAGGGTACAAAATCAACATACAGAAACTGGTTGCATTTTTATACACCAATTGTGAAGCAACAGAAAGAGAAATTAAAAAACTGATCCCCTTCACAACTGCGCAAAAAACCATACAATACCTAGGAATAAACCTAACCAAAGATGTAAAAGACCTGTACAATGAAAACAATAGAAAACTAATGAAGGAAATTAAAGATGACACAAAGAAATGGAAAAACATTCCATGCTCATGGATCGGAAGAATAAACATTGTTAAAATGTCATTATTACCCAAAGCAATCTACACATTCAATGCAATCCCAATCAAAACTGTTCCAGCATTCTTCTCAAAGCTAGAACAAACTATCCTAAAATTCGTATGGAACCACAAAAAACCTTTAATAGCCAAAGTAATACTGAAGAAGAAAACCAAAACAGGAGGCCTCACAATCCCAGACTTTAGCCTCTACTACAAAGCTGTCATCATCAAGACAGTATGGTATTGGCACAAAAACAGACACATAGACCAATGGAGTAGAATAGAGAACCCAGAACTGGACCCACAAATGTATGGCCAATTAATCTTCGACAAAGCAGGAGAGTATCCAAAAGAAAAAAGATAGCCTCTTTAACAGGCAGTGCTGGGAGAACTGGACAGCACTATGCAGAAGAATGAAACAAGACCACTTTCTTACACCATACACAAAAACAAACTCAAAATGGCTGAAGGACCTGAATGTGAGACAGGAAACCATCAAAATCCTAGTGGAGAAAGCATGAAACAGCCTCCTTGACCTCAACCACAGCAGTTTCCTATTTGACACATCCCCAAAGGCAAGGGAATCAAGAACAAAAATGAACTATTGGGACCTCATCGAGATAAAAAGCTTGTGCACTGCAAAGGAAACAATCAAGAAAACTAAAAGGCAACCGACGGAATGGGAAAAGATAGTTGCAAATGACATATTAAAGAACTAGTATCCAAAATCTACAAGGAACTCACAAACTCCACACCCAAAAAACAAATAACCCAGTGAAGAAATGGGCAGAAGACATAAACAGACACTTCTCCAAAGAGGAATCCAGATAGCCTACAGGCACATGAAACGATGCTCAACATCACTCATCATCAGGGAAACACAAATCAAAACCACACTGAGATACCACCTCACACCAGTCAGAGAGGCTAAAATGAACAAATCAAGAGACTAGATGCTGGTGAGGATGTGGAAAAACGGGCACCCTCCTATACTGTTGGTGGGAATGTACACTGGTGTAGCCGCTCTGGAAAACAATGTGGAGGTTCTTAAAAAAATTAACAATAGAACTCCCCTATGACCCAGCAATAGCACTGCTGGGGATATACCCACAGGATACAGAAGTGCTGATGCATAGGAGCACATGTACCCCAATGTTCATAGCAGCACTTTCAACAATAGCCAAATCATGGAAAGAGCCTAAATGTCCATCAACTGATGAATGGATCAAGATGATGTAATATACATACACAATGGAGTACTACATGGCAATGAGAAAGAATGAAATCTGGCCATTTGTAGCAATGTGGATGGACCTCAAGGGTGTCATGCTAAGTGAAATAAGTCAGGCAGAGGACAAATACCATATGTTTTCACTCATAGGTCTAACAGAAGAAACTTAATAGAGGACCATGGGGAGGGGAAAGGGGGAAAATGAGTTAGGGAAAGGGAGGTAGGCAAATCATGAGACACTCTTGAATACTAAAAACGAACTGAGGGCTGAAGGAGCAGGGGGAAAGGGGAAGGGGAAGAGATGGTCATGGAGGAGGGCACTGTGGGGAAGAGCACTGGGTGTTATATGGAAACCAACTTGACAATAAACTATAAATAAAAAAATAAAAAAAAACTTCTATGAGTAAATAAACAATACAGAAGCTTTAAAGTAGTAGCTACCTCAAAATCTGTATTTTTTTCCTAAAAGGAAGGATTATATGAGAGAAAAGATTGGTTTACTATGCCATCCCAGCACCATACATACAGTACATGACAATAAGAAGGTAATTATCTGTTGAGTATTGAATACACTAGTCCTCAAGAATGACATCGTCTTACATGGCACCCACTAGCCATGTGTGGTGTTTTTTTTTTTTTAACCTTTTTCATTTATTTTTGAGAGAGACAAAATGGGAGTGGAGGAAGGGGCAGAGAGAGAGGGAGATACAGAATCTGAAGGAGGCTTTGGACTCCAGGCGCCGGGCTGTCAGCATAAGAGCCAGACACCTGAATGGAACTCGTGAACAGCAAGATCATGACCTGAGCCGAAACCAGACACTTAACCGAGCCAGCCAGATGCCCTACCACGTGTGGTGTTTCAATATATAAATGTTTAGTCCCTCACTATTACTAGCCACATTTCAAACAATCAATAGCCACATGTGGCTACTGGCTACCATACTGGACAGCACACATATAACATTTCCATCACTGCAGAAATTCTACTTATCAGTGCTACTTTATTATATTAAGTCTTCCTTATAGAAATATTACCATCTCTTTTTTATGGAGACAGTACTATCTACTGATGCTAACAAAGAGCTGCATATCATTTAAGTTTTCTATTATCAAGTATAACTTTCTCACTTTATCATTCTTTGGCTCACACATTAAGAAAGAAATTAGTTAATAATAACACTGTAACCAAATCTAGCAGAATTACCTTTAAAGTATAAATCAAAAAGTAAACAGAAAAGAAGGAATATGATGAGTATATCTTGAACTAAAGGCCAAAAAAAAGAACAAAACTAAATTATGAATAAGGAAAACACTGGTAGTCTCAACTAGACTGTTCATTATCCATAAATTAAACAAATTCAAAAGTTTTAATAATCTATTACCATTATTTGGGAAATACTGTTTTTCAACATATAATAAAATATAGAACACTCCAAAGAT
This sequence comes from Suricata suricatta, assembly GCF_006229205.1. Lineage (NCBI taxonomy): Eukaryota > Metazoa > Chordata > Mammalia > Carnivora > Herpestidae > Suricata > Suricata suricatta. The sequence continues at coordinate 59,971,433 of NC_043708.1, read as the reverse complement.
CTTAAATTAATGACAGGCCCTCAAAACCCAACCAAACAAAACACTACACACACCTCCATATAATTATAGAAAGTAATATATCTGACCCAAGATTCACTCAAAACACATTATTATCACTTTTCTTTGGACTTGTGAGTATATATGGTGCAAGAAGGATAAGAGTATAATCAAAATAATTTTACATCAAATGAAATGCAAGATTTACTCCTAGATGGCAAATTGAGAGTTGGCTGATAATGTCAACTTACTTTCAGATCACTAAGAACCTAATCTCAACAGGCAACAATAGGGATTGTCCTAAAATGGATCTATATAACCCAGAGCCAATTCTTTTAAATATTAACTACTCATTACCCCCACCCTTTTTTTAAGGAATTTGTCCCTGTTTTGTAGTAATTCTCTTCTAAATTTATTTCTTTGGGGGGTGGGTGGATGGGTGGGAAAGGGGCAGAGAGAGAAGAGAGAGAATCCTAAGCAGGCTATGCACTGTTAGCACAGAGTCCTACATGGGGCTTGATCTCATGAACCATGAGATCATGAGTTGAGCCGAAATCAAGAGTCAGACACTTAATCAGCTAAACCACCCAGGTTCTCCTATCCATCTCTTTTGATTAGAACTCAAAAAGAGATTTTTAAAGATACTCATTTTTTATTACTTAATCTTCTTAAGGAATGGGAAGAGACTGATCAGATGTTTGTGTCTAATGAAATATTACAAAGGTGACATATTTGTTAAGCACCATCAAATTTCAACATTGAAAATTGGGTTCTCTCATGAGAAGTACCTCATAAATAGAATCCTTTTTAATTTTTTAGACTGAAGACTATTTGGGGTTAGTTACAAAGCAGAGCTCAGAGAGTCCATCAAGATTCACTTTATTTGTCTATGATTATAAATACACATTTATTTTAAAAAGGGGAAAACATTATATGCAACACTATCCATTTGTTTTACAGCGAATAGTTTTTTAGTTTATTCATTACAAAAGATCTGTTCAATGTTTTTCTATTTTTGAGAAAGAGAGGCAGAGCGCCAAGTGTGGGAGGGGCAGAGAGAGAGGGAGACACAGAATCTGAAGCCAGCTCCAGGATCTGAGCTGTCAGCATGAAGCCCAACACTGGGCTCAAACCACCAACTGCGAGATCATGACCTGAGCTGAAGAGCTGGACGTTTAACCAACTGAGCCACCCAGGCACCCTGTTTTTAAATTTATTTACTTTGGATGGGGTAAGGGCAGAGAGTGAGGAAGAGAGATAATCCCAAGCAGGCTCCACACTGCTGGCATGAAGCCCAATGCAGGGCTCAAATGATGAGATCATGACCTGAGCCAAATTAAGAGGCAGATGCTTAACTGCCTGGGCCACCAAGTGCCCATACAGTGAATCTTAATTAAACATAATTATTCTATTTTAAACCAACATAGATAAGAAAACGAGTATTACCTGATTTGTGTTGCTTTAACAATGGCACACTCATACAATTCTTTTTTAGTGGGTTGTACCTTGTACTTGAATAATAAGGGATCAACTGCATCTCTTTTCTTCCTAAAAAGAGCAAAGACACAAATCAGTTAATAATTTGTTTGAAAATGTGACCTTCTAAATGGAAATCTAGTTTCTAAGAACATACAATAACAGAATCTAATGCGGTTTTAGTTTTACTAGGATTTTATAAGTTACTGACATCCCTTATCATTTTATTAGCCAAAATAGTATAAAGCACTACTTTATGTGAGGTAAGTATTTTTTACTCACTCAATAAATTTTCCTGTGTGACGAAATCAAGCACAGAGTACCCAGTTTCGCTAAGATAAAGTTGTAAACAAAATAGCCCTTGGATTTGCTTTTACGCTTTCTTCTTCATAGCTATGTAATCCAAGAGCAAAAGTGGAGATAACATAGTTTTACCCTGTTTTAAGAACTGGCAGAGGCCACACCTTTAATTCTTGCCTCCACCAATTTCTCATCTTTTCTTCCCTTTGAGGATGCATTCATCCATCTATCTAATAAATAGTTAAGAGCCTGTAATTTGCCAAATACTAAATAATAAGGATTAAGTGTGAACAGAATAGAAATATACTGGGAGATACAGGCAAACAAACAAACAAAAATACACAACAGGGTAGTTGGTAAGTGCTATCAAGGGAATTCAGTGCCAGGTACTCTATTTTAGATAGTGACACTCCTGACAAATTGACCAGAAAGGGCTTATAGGAAGTTAACATTTAAGCAGAGATCTGAAAGAAAAGAGGGAGTAACTCATGAGTTGAAAGGAAATGAGTTTAAAAGAAGAGAGAAGAGTGTAAAGGCCCTGAGGTGGATATAGGCATGGTTTCTATAACAAGCAGAATAAATAAGGAGGATAAAAGAAGAAGATACATTCAGAGAGGAAACAGAAGGGCCAGATTATAGGTCATCAGTAAGGGTTTTAGATTTTACTCAGAAAAGACACTAAAGGATACTTAATAGTGGGGTGATAATGATTTAACTTACACTTCAGAAAGATTACTCTGGCTGCCAGGCTATGGGGCAAGAGTGCAAACAAGGATATTCTCTAGAAAGCTAATGCAATGAACCAAGTGAGATGGCACACAAACTGGGGCAAAAGTGGTGGCAACAGGGAGACAAGTGGTTGGATTCTTGAAAAGCTGCCCCTGTGCATGCAAGTGCACATGTAACGGGGGTGTAAATAAGGGTTTCTGAGAAGAAAATGATATTAAAGGATGATAAAGGAAGCATTCAGCAATGAGGGTCAGATACAGTCAAAGTGATAAAAATACAGTAAACACAAGGTGGGGGATGGGGAGAGACTCAACACAAAAGGGATAGTAGACAATTATACAAAAGATATATTTAATTATTCACTCTGACTATATGCAATGCAGTCTAATATTTTCTATTCTATTAAAGTTCATTAAATTAGTTTCACAACCTACATGAGGCTATAACCTGCAGTTTGAAAAATACTATTCCAAAAGAGCCAAAGAGAGAACTCTAAGTATTCAGAGAGCAATACTGATGTGGGTGCCCAATAAAGGAATTTATTGAAATAAAAAGAGGGGAAAAAAGAAAAGTTTTAATGAATCAGTGGAAGGTGTTCAAGAACAACAGATTTGATTGAGTTTTTAATCTTAATGTAGTTTTTTAAAGAGGTGCTAACTTAGCAATTAACCACTACATACATATAAGGGATGATCAAGTAGAATATAGATTGCACTTAAAAGATTACTACTAGTGGTAATATATAATTATATTTTAAGTCATAATTATAAATTTATTTATATATTATTTATTTATAGAAAACTTGCTTGTGGACTTTATCTTAATGGATTTAAGGCTATAAAAATGTGATTTTTCGTGTACAAAATTATTTTTTTTCTTGCTATGTCATGAAATTGATTTGTGAAAATAAAGCATAAGAGAATCAAAATCTTTTTTTTCCAATCAGTGCAAATACTTTTACAGGGGTTTTGCTCTAAGTCTTACACAAAACTCTATAGAGAATAAAATCATAATTGGATTCTTTCCAAGGAAATACAGTTATTAGAGACCAAGAGAAACTTCTTATTGTATGGATTCACCTATAAGACAGGAATTAAAAGATAATATTAAAAAGAAACCCCATTTTCATAATTTTTCTCCCCTGCTTCCTAAAGCCTAAGCCTATACAGCTGGAATACTAAACTGAATGTAGTGGCCTTAATCATGACTGTGACTAACAGACTGATTTTATTGCCAATAAGTGCAGATCTGTTACCGGTTCTATAACAGCACACCACTATCTAATATTACATTTATAGAAATCAGATTGTTATTCCAATTATTTATTCACAATATTTTATCACTTATTTTATAAATATATATTTCAATATGACTATTATATATGTTAGATTTTAGTTCTCCTTTATTTTCTCATAATAGAAATTGTTTTTGCTGCTATTCCATGGATACTGGTAATACAACAGAAGCAATTAAAATTTTTTCTGTAACAGTACAATAGAAATGGCAAGAGACCAGATAAGTAAGCTTTCAGCACAAATGGTTCCTTACGGTTTTTTGAAATTTAAAATGCTAGCTTCTCGTGCATAATTTAATATATGAATTAATATATTAATTAATAAATTATGAATTACAATTAGCAAACAATTAGTTCTACTTCTTTAAAAATAACTCAGATTTCATAATCCTACTAAAAATTAAGGACCTTATTATTACAGTCAGATTACACTGGATGAAGAAAGTCAGTGCATAAAGAATTTTAAACAGGATATACAATGTATTCCTCAAGGTTCCTAGTTTTTCCTTGTCCTCTTGCAAATTACCACCAGGATATAAGATGTTACCAAAAATGTATCTTGTTCATGTACTATTATTTTCAAATTAGGATGATGTTTTTATGATGTTTTAGACTTTAAATAATACCTGCCTAGATAGGACTTCATAAAACTCTGATCCATTGTAAACAACCTTAAATTTGTAAAGCCTTAAAACGCAATAACAGAGTATATTATTACAAAGTGTTTTTTACCTACCAATCTGAGTTGTTACAGATACTGTACTTAGTTTCTTCTATAAATCCTAAAAGCAACTAAACACACTCACATATACTTGGCATACCTGCCTACTAAAACCACATGGCAAGCTAGTGACTATTTTGGGGACTTCCAGGACTATTTTAATTAGCACTATCTATTTCAATTTTCAGATAATTTGTGATTGCAAAGGAGCAAATTATACTTGGCTCTTTCATTAAGAAAGGAAACTTGTATGAAGTAGTTACAGAGACTGGTCCCAACAAGATATGAGGATTTTCAAATATACATTTTCTTTAAATATTTTAGTAACTTTGGGGGCACTTGGGTGGCTCAGTCAGTGAAGCATCCGGCTTCGCTCAGGTCATGATCTCATGGTTTGTGGGTTCGAGCCCTGCGTCGGTCTTAGTGCTGACAGCTAGCTCAGAGCCCGGAGCCTGCTTCACATTCTCTATCACCCTCTCTCTCTAACCCTCCCCAGCTCGAGCTGTCTCTGTCTCTCATAAATAAATAAATGTAAAAAAAATTTTTTTAAATAAATATTTTAGTAACTTTAGAGGGAGAGGAACAACAGTACACATAAGTAAGTATAACACTACCTAATCCACTCTTGATGGGCAAACATGAGATGAGTAAAGGAAGACTAAAAGCAGATACACAAATATGCATGTTTCAAAGAGTAGGACTAACAGATAAAACCCTAAATCTGTTATGCTCTCTATGATGCAAATTATCTTCTCTAGTGCAAACTTTTAATGCTATAAGAGTAGCAAGTCAATTTTTAAAATAAAATTTGTTTATACACACATAAAGTAATTCTAAATTTAAAGTATTCTTTATATCATCTCATCTAAACAAAGGGTCCTAATGGTATAAAAATTAGCCTCATCTCATTCAAGTGTATATCAAAGGCTCTGTCATGAATCCCATGGTAAGTAGCTCAAGGAGAAAATGACTTCATATTGTTACTCTAGAACCCAGTTCTGGCAAAGATACTGGAGAGTTCTGCAAGAATGTCAAAGAGCACTAACATGTCTAAGGCTGTTATGTCCATAGCTTTGTGATAAGAGTAACAATTTTCTGTCTCTTTCACAAACTTAGTTTAAGAAGCATATGTCTAAAGTGTTAATACTCATCCTCAAAATAAATAAGTAACTGGCTCCCTAAAACCCTGACTTCTGCCCGCCAACCAAAGCTGATCTACAAAGGTAAATATGTAGTTACTGCTTAGGTCAATCAGTACTTAGTTCCGCAGTCTGTGCCCAGGCTGAGAAGTAAGCTAATAATATGCCGTTCTGAGAGAATGCAACTTTATAAAATAAAGTCAAGTCTTTGATTTCTTACTTTTACTGATGTAAAACTGACCTTGAAAAAATTAATCAATATGCTCCCCTAAATGTATCAAAATATTCAATTTAAAAAATTCTGATGACTAGAATATATAAAGACCTCATAATTGAACAAAAGGACAAAAATCCGATTTAAACATCGGTGTAGGACTTGTATATCCTCCTCGGAAGATACACAAATGGCTAATAAGCACATGAAAAAAGGCTCATTATCATTAGTCATTAAGGAAATTCAAGTCAAAAAACGAGATACCACTTCATCCCATTAGGATGGGTATAATATCAAAACTCCAAAAATAGTAAGTGCTGGTGAGGACGTGGACAAATTGGAATCCTTATATATTGCTGTTAAGCCTTTAAAATAGTGGAGCTTCTGTGAAAAGCAGTTTGGCAGTTCCTCAATAAGTTAAGCAATTGTCACATGACTCAGCAATTCCACTTTTGGGTATATACCCAAAATAAATTAAAACAGGGACTTGAGTAGGTGCCTTTCTACATCAATATTCATTGCAGCATTATTCATAATAGCCAAAAGGTAGAAACTCAAGTATCTATCAACAGATGAATGGATAAACATAAATGTAGTATACACATACAATGGAATATTCAGCCATAAAAAGGAATGATTACAAAAATCAGCCTCATCTCATGCTAAAGTATATTTAGACAGGTATACCAAAGGCTCTATCATAAATCTCAACATGCTACAACATGGATGTAATTTGTAAAACAGTACTAAGTGAAATAAGCCAGACACAAAAGGACAAATACAGTATGATTCCACATACATGAAATATCTAGAATATGTAAATTCATAGAGACAGAAAGCAGACTAGAAGTTACTAGGTGATGGAAGGAGATAAGGGAATGTAAGAATTATTACCTAATGGGTATAGAGTTTCTATTTGGGGTGAAGTAAAGATTTTGGGAACAGTAATGATAGAGACATGACAAGGTGAATGCAATTAATGCCACCGAATTCTATACTTAAAGTGGTTACAACAGAAAATATTATGTTATATGTATTTTAACCCCTTCACTCCCTCAAAAAGCACTGGTGATCATCTTGAGCACCTATGTTTAATTCAAATATGTTGCCTTAGTATGTCTTGCAGATATATGAACTATGTGATGCTGGAAAATTTTTCTAACTCTAAACTTCCTTTTCTCTTCAATGATAGAGATGACCATCTATACTTTTAGAATGGTTCTGAGGAATAAGAGAACATATGTGGGTTCTGTTATACAGCTCAACTCATGGAAAATGCCAATAACTGTTCCATTCCTATTCCTTCAAGTCCCCCACGGAAACACAAGAAATTCTATATTATGTTTTATTGTCAGGGAGCAACCAAGACAAAGTAAATCTCTTACTCAGGTTGGGGAATTAATAGAAATAACAGAACAGAAGTCCAAAGATGACTATTTTCATCCTTAATGGTATCTCAGTATACAGTGGTTGCAAATCTACAAACAAGTACATATTTTATGATGCTTATGTATAGTGAAGTCTCATTTTTTGAGAATCACAAACAAGTTAAAATATCTGTGAATCAAGTAAGTGACCAACCTACTCACTTTTCCGATACCAAGCGTCTGTCCCAAAGACCTATATTTATGGGTACATTTACCTATATTTATCTATATTTAAGGCATAATATATTTAGGCAGGAAATTATGGTCAAATTCAGTACTACTCTGTGATAAGCTTCCTCTAAGTGGCAGAAGTGCTCTAAATGGCACATACAACACGCAAAATATTTACTATTACTTTTTCAAAGTTTTATTTTTAATGTTTATTTATTTTTGAGAGACAGAGAGGCAGAGAGTGAGCAGTGGGGGGGCAGAGAGAGAGGGAGACAGAATCAGAAGCAGGCTCCAGGCTCTGAGCTGTCAGCACAGAGCCTGATGCGGGGCTCGAACTCATGAACCGTAAGATCATGACCTGAGCCAAAGTTGGCCGCTTAACTGACTAAGCCACCCAGGGGGCCCGATATTTACTAACTGGGATTATGAATTAAATTGCTTTGTACTCAGGTAACGAATTAGCCACAAACTATGCTTGTAACTCATATTCAAATCTAGACGAAAGAGAAAGGAAATTAATGATCTGAATAATAGAGTGCTGAACCTAAGAGTCTAGACATTCCTTATCCTAAAGCACCTCAGAGCACCTACAAGAATTAGATTAGGTTAAAAGTTACTAGAGGGGCATCTGGGTGGTTCAGTTGGTGAAGCGTCTGGACTGTTGATTTTGGGTCAGGTCATGATCTCACAATCTGTGAGACTGAGCCCTGAGTCTGGCTTTGCCTGCTTGGGATTCTCTTTCTCCCCCACTCTCTGTGCATGCATGCACACATGCTCTTTCCCTCTAAGTAAATTTAAAAAAATACATAATTAACTCCACTTAAGGACTACAATCTTTGACATACTCCAAACAAAACACATGAACTCCTGTCAGAGCTGCTAAAGGACATACATTAACTACATAATCCCCAATAGTTTTGCATCATAAACCCTATATTCAATAAGGGACACAAATGACCTATTAGTCTCTTTTTCTGCTTAATAGTAGCAACTCAAGAAAAAATACAATGTATCAAAAGACTTAATATATAAGGCCATGTCATGCTTCATTCCCTCACCTAAAAATTATTTTTGTCAGGCAATGTACTAGCTAGGTGACCTTGTGCAATGACAATTAACATTTCTGAAGCTCAGGTTCTTCTTGTCAAATAAGGATAACAACATTCTTCTAAGAGTGACTAATATGCACATAAAGCACTTAGCACACTGCCTAGACAGCAAATGCTCAAATGCTAGTTATAGATATAATAGCTCAAAAACATCAGACAAAATACTTTAAGTCAGAAGTTAAATTACATGGTTCTGAAGGAATTTGACAGTTGCTGATATTTCAGAAGCAAAGGAGATAAAAAGAAGTAGTTAAGAGTAGCCTTAGGGAGTTAAAGAACTGATACAACTCAACACCAAAACCCCCAAATAATCTATTAAAAATGGGCAGAGGATCTGAATAGAAATTTTTCCAAAGAACACATACTAATAGAAAACTGACACATTTTAAAGATGCTCAACATCACTAATAATCAGGGAAATGCACAGCAAAACCTTATACCTGGCAGGATGTGGAGAAAAAGGAACCCTTATGCACTCTGATAGGAAGGCTAACTGGTATAGCCACTGTGGAAAACTATATAGAGGTTCCTCAAAAAATTAAAAATAGAAATACCATATGATCCAATAATCCCTTGTACTAGACATCTATCCAATGGGGGGAAAAAAACAAAAACAAATTCAAAGAACTCATGACCCTGAGATCAAGAGTAATATGCTCTACCAACTGAACCCGGCTGGCACCTCTGAATCACTGTCTTAAATCTGAAACTAATGTAACAACACTGTGTGCCAATTATACTCAAAAGGAAAAAAGTGGCCTCAGGTTTCTTATTGGAATATTATGATACTGTTCACTGACAACAGAGAAGAAAAAGACCCAAGATAGACTGGAAAAAGCATTTTTAAGTTTGAGATGCCTACAAGGCAGAGAGAGAACAGAATGAAGCAATAAAGATTTAGATAGAGGTTGTGGAGTACAGGAGGGAGTGGAACCAAAACATGTAAGATGACTTTTAATCAGCTAAAGACAGCTGAGACTTTGAATTTACCTGTAGACAATGACAATCTTTTTTTTTTTTTAACACATTTATTATTTTTTTGGGTAACTTTATTTATTTATTTATTTATTTATTTATTTTTAGAATATAACACTATTTTTTTAACATATGCAATTATTTTCCATCATTTACAATACAGTAGTTACAATGACACTCCAAATGGATAACCAAAGTAAAAAATCAGAACCCCAACTTCTATTTCATGTAATTAGACTTATACAGAAATTAGAAGGTTAGGTAACAACTAGTTAATCACCTAATTTCACAGCTATCTGAAGTGGCAATCGTTATATAGCAGCTTATCTATGATACATTCAAGATACATGATACAATTTATTACTTGCCCATAAGCTAAAACACAGCCTGCTTAATACCTTTCCTTAAATTCCACCTCTATACT
>NC_043708.1:59951661-59961357 GCF_006229205.1 Suricata suricatta | reverse complement strand
AAAAAAGTCATCCAAATTAGTAAGAAAGAAGAAACTTTAACTATTTGCAGATGACCTGATACTATATATAGAAAATGCTAAAGACTCCACCAAAAACTACTAAAATTGCTAAATGAATTCAGTAAGATCATAAAATATAAAAATCAATATTCAGAAATCCAATGAATTTCTATATACTACTAATAAAGTAGCAGCAGGAGAAATTAAGAGAATAGTTCCATTTACAACTGTACAAAAAATAACAAAATACCTAGGAATAAACTTATCCAAGGAGGTAAAAGACCAGGACTCTGAAAACCATAAACACTGATGAAAAATGAAAATGACAGAAAGAAATGGAAATATATTCCATACTCATGGATTAAAAGAATACTGCTACAATGTTCACGCAACCCAAAAAAATCTACAGATTTAATGCAATCCTATGAAAATAACAATAGTATTTTTCACTGAACTACAACAAATAATTCTAAAATTTGTATGGAATCATTGAAGACCCTGAAGAGCCAAAGAAATCTGGAAAAAGAACAAGACTGGAGGTCTCATAATCTCAGATTTCAAGATACACTACAAAGTTACAGTAATCAAAACAAGTATGGTACTGGCACACACATACAAAAGAAACCCATAGATGAAGTGAACAGAACAGAGAGCCCAGAAATATACCCAAGTGCCTGGGTAGCTCAGTTGGTTAAGTGTCTGACTCCTGGTTTCAGCTCAGGAATCTCATGGTTTGTGGGTTTGAGCCTTGTGGGTTTGAGGCCTGTCAGGCTCTGTGCTGGGCATGGAGCCTGCTTGGGGATTCTCACTCTCCCAATCTCTCTACTCCTCCCCTGCTCCCACTCTCTCTGAAAGGAAGGAAGGAAGGAAAGAAAATAGGAAGGAAGGAAGACAGAAAGACAGAAATATACCCACAATTATATGGTCAATTAATCTTCAGATGAAAGAGGCAAGAATATGCAATGAGATAAAGACTGTCTCTTCAACACATGGTGCTGGGATAGTTGGACAGCTACATGCAAAAGAATGAAATTGGACTACTTTATTACATCATATACAAATATAAACTCAAAATGGGTTAAAAACCTAAATGTGATACCTGAAACCATAAAAATTCTAGAGGAGAGCACAGGCAGTAAAATCTCTGATCTGAGTTATGGCAGCATTTCTAGATATGTCTCCTGAGGCAATGAAAACAAAAGCAAAAATTATTGGAACTTCATCAAAATAAAAAGCTGCAGTTAAGGAAACAATCAACAAAATTAAAAGGCAATGTATATGAAATGGGAGAAGATACTTGCTAATGATATATCTGACAAAGGATTAGTATCCAAAATATATAAAGAACCTATAGAACACAACACCAAAAAACCAAATAATCCAATTTAAAAATGGGTGGAAGACATGAACAGACATTTCTCCAAAGAGGACATAGAGATGGCCAACAGACACACTGAAAGATGCTCAACATAAATAACCATCGGGGAAATGCAAATCAAAACCACAATGTAGTATCACCTCACAATTGTGAGAGTGGCTAAAATCAACAGCACAAGAAACAATGGGTGTTAGCAAGGATGTGAAGAATAAGGCTAGTGCAGGCACTGTGAAAACAGTATGGAGGTTCCTCAAAAAACTAAAAACAGCATAACTCCTATGATCCAGCAATTGCACTATGGGTATTTACCCAAAAATACAAAAACACTAATTCAAAGGGATATGTGAACCCCTATATTTATCACAGCATTATTTAAATAGCCAAAATATGGAAGCAGCCCAAAATCCACTGATAGATGAATGGATAGAGAAGATATGCTATATATTTACAATGGAATATTATTCAGCCATTAATAAGAATGAGATCTTGCCATTTGCAAATGACATAAATGGAGCTAAAGAGTATAATGCTAAGTGAAATAAGTCAGTTAGACAAAGATTACACTCTTGGTATTCAAGAAACAAACAAGGGACACCTGGGTGACTCAGTCAGTTAAGTGACTCTTGATTTTGGCTCAGGTCATGATCTCATGCTTCATGAGATAAAGCCTCGCATCTGCTCACAGTGCAGAGCCCGCTTGGGTTCTCTCTTTCCCTCTCTCTTTGCCCCTCCCCAACTCATGCACATGCATGCTCTTTTTCTCTCTCTCAAAACAAACAGACATGTAAAAAAACAAAGAAACCAACAAACAAAATGAGCAAAGGAAAAAAAAGAGATAAACCAAGAAACAGACTCTTAACTAAAGAGAACAAACTGATGGTTACCAGAGGGGAGGTGGGTAGATAGGTCAAAGAGGTGATGGGGATTAAAGGTGCTCATCACTTGTAATGAGCACAGAGTAATGAATGGAAGTGTTGAATCACTGTATTGTACATCTGACACTAATATGACACTGTACATGTTAGCTCTACTGGAATTTAAAATAAGATAAAATTAAAAAAACATTAAAAATAAAATGTATAAAAAATAAATATATATTTCATGTAAATGTATATCAAAATCCTGGAGTAGCTCTACTCACATCAGAAAAAACAATATTTAAACCAAAACTGTAACAAGAGACAAAGAATGTCATTATGTAAAGATAAAAGGGTCAATCTGAAAGATTACAAAAATATTTATGGGTCTAAAAAACATAGATGCACCTAAATACACTAAGTATTGACAGACCTGAAGGGAGGAAAAGAAATATAATAATAGTAGAGGACTAATATACCCCATTTTCATCAATGGATAGACCAAAGCAGAAAAATCAATAAGAAAAAATTGGACTTGAACTACACATAAGACCAAATGGACTTAATAGACATTTGCAGAACACTCCAGATAATAACAGGCCTGTACACATTCTTCTCAAACATACAAGGAACATTCTCCAAGGGAGGCCATGTGGTAGGCCACAAGTCTTAATAAATTTATAACACTAAAATATCAATATATTCTAACCACAGTGGTATAAAACCAGAAATAAATTATAAGGAAAGTGACAACTTACAATTATGTTGGGATTAAAAAATATGCTACTGAATAGCTGAGAAGCCAAAGAAATTAGAAAAAATTATCTTGTGACAAATAAAAATGGAAATACAACATACCAAAAATTATGATACAGAAAAAGTATTTTTAAGAGGGCAGTTCATAGTGATAAACACCTACATTAGGAAACAAGAAAGATCTCAAATAACCTAACTCCACACTTTAAGGAACTAGAAAAATAATAACAAATTAAGCCCAAAAGCAAGAGAAGGGGAAATAACAAAGATCAGAGCAGAAATAGAAACTAAAAGACAACAGAAGAGATCAATGAAACTGAAAAGAGGACTTTTAAAAGGGTAAAAAATATATGTACAAATCTTTAGCTAGATTTACCAAGAAAAAGAGGGGCCCAAATAAAACATGAAATGAAAGGGGAGACTTTTCAACTGCTACCAGAGAAACACAAAGGATCATTCGAGATGGATACAAAGATTTATATGCCAACAAATTGGACAACCTAGAAGAAACAAATAAATTCTTAGAAATATAAAACCTACCAAGATAATATGAATAGAATATCTGAACAAACCAATTAATAGTAAGGAAACTGCATCAGTAATCAAAAACTTCCAAAGAAACAAAAGTCTAGGACCAGATGACTTCATTTGCAGATTCTACCAAACATTTAAGGAAGAATTAATACCAACCCTCTCAAACTCTTCTAAAAAACAGAAGAGGAGGGGATCCTTCCAACTCATTTTATGAGGCCAGTGTTACCCTGATGGAAAGCCACAAGAAAAGTAGAGGCCAGTATCCTTGAATATAGATGCAAAATTCCTCAATAAAATAGCAGAAAAGCCAATTACAACAATATATTAAAAGGATCATACACCAAGATCACATGAGATTAATTCCATAGATGCAAGGATATTTCACTATCGGGGGAAAAAAATCAGTGTGATATACCACATTAACAAAATGAAAGATAAAAATCTTTAGATCATCTCAGTAGATGCAGAAAAAGCATCTGACACAATTCAACATCCTGTAAGACCAGCAGCAAGAAAAGAATGTCCACTCACCACTTTTATTTAACACAGTACTAGAAGCTGTACCCAGAGCAATTAGTCAAGAAAAAGAAATAAAAAGTATCCAAATTGGAAAGAAGTTGTCTGTATTTGCAGATGACATGATAATATATATAGAAAACACTAAAAACACTATCAAAAATTGTTAGAATAAATCAATTCAGTGAAGTTGCGGGATACAAAATAAATACATTACTCAAAGCAATCTACTACAGATTCAATTTCAATTAAAATTCCACCAAAAAATGCATTATTCAAAGAAATAGAACAAATAATCCTAAAATCTGCATAGAACCAAAAAAGACCCTGAATATCTAAAGTAATCTTAGGAAAACAGAAGGAAGCCAGAAGTATCATACTTCCTCATTACAAACTATAGTAATAAAAATAATACGGTGTTGGTATAGAAATGGACACACAGGGGCACCTGGGTGGCTCAGTTGGTTAAGTGTCCAGTTTCAGCTCAGGTCATGATCTCACGGTTTGTGGGTTCCAGCCCCGCATCGGGCTCTGTGCTGACAGCTAGCTCAGAGCCCAGAGCCTGCTTCAGATTCTGTATCTCCCTCTCTCTGACCCTCCCCTGCTCACAGTCTCTTTCTGTCTCAAAAATAAATAAAAAACATTAAGAAAATTTAGAAATGGACACACAGATCAATGGAACAGACCAGAGAGTCCAGAAATAAGCCCATGCATATATAGCAAATGAATTTGTGACACAGAAGCCAAGAATTTACAATGGGAAAAGGATAGTATCTGTATAAATGGTGCTGGGAAAACTGGATAGTCAGTTGGAAAAGGATGAAACTGAACCACTATCTTATACACAAAAATCAACTGTAAATGGATGAAATACATAAACTTAAGATTTGAAACCATAAATCTCCTAGAAGAAAAAAGAGGAGAGGGGTGCCTGGGTAGCTCAGTCGGTTAAGCCTCCGACTTCGGCTCAGGTCAGATCTCACGTTCGTGGGTTCGAGCCCCGCGTCAGGCTCTGTGCTGACGGCTAGCTCAGAGCCTGGAGCCTGCTTCCAGTTCTGTGTCTCTTTCTCTCTCTGACCCTCCCCCTCTATGCTCTGTCTCTCTCTGTATCAAAAATAAATAAAACATTAAAAAAAAAAAAAGAAAAAAGAGGAGCTAAGGTACCTGACATTAAGTTGGCAATAAATTTTTGGATATGACATAAAAGCAAGGGCCATGAAATCAAATATAAGCAACTAAAAAGCTTCTGCACAGCAGTGTAAACTACCAATAAAATGAAAAGAATGGGAGAAAATACTTGCAAATCATGTATCTGACATGGGGTGAAGGAAGGCCTGAAATATATAAAGAACTCCTATAACTGCAGCCCAAACAATCCAAATTAAAAATCAGCAGAGGAACTGAACAGATATTTTTCCAAAGAAGACATACAGATGGGCAATAGGTATGTGAAAAGGTATTCAACATCATTAATCATCAGGGAAATGCAAATGGAAGCCACAATAAGATATTACATCACACTTGTTAGAATGGCTAGTATCAAAACAAAACAAAACAAATCCCCCAGAGATAACAAGTTTTGGTGTGGGTGTGCAGATAAGAGAACACTTGTCCACTGTTGGTGGAATGTAAATCACATAGCCACTATGAGAAACAATATGGAGGTTCCACAAAAATTAAAAATAGAAATACTATATGATCCTGCAACACCAGTTTTGGGCATATACACAAAAGGAATTGATACAGGATATCAAAGAGATATACGTATTCTCAAGTTCACTCATGGCAGCATTATTCCCAATAGCCAAGCAAACAACCAAACTGTTTGTTAATAGATGAATGGATAAAGAAGATATGGTATCTACAAACACACAATGGAATATTATTCAGCCATGAAAAAGAAGGACATCTTGCTATTTGTGACAACATGGATAGACCCTGAGGGCATTATGCTAAGTGAAATAAAATAGAGAAAGACAAATAGTTCATGGTATCATCTTATATGGGGAGTTAAAAAAAAAAAGACTCAAACTCATAAAAACAGCAGGTAGAAAAGGGTTTGTTGGACAGTAGGGGAAATAGAGGTTAGTAAAACAGCTAAAATGTCTTTTAGCTAAAAGACAATATGGTCTGAGGATATGACATATAACATGGTGACTACACTTGGTAATATTGTATTTGTATGACTGAAATTTGCTGAGAGAAGAACGTAAATGTTCTCACCAAAAAAATATATAAATATAAAAAAATTTAAGTCTGTGTTGGAACATTTATACATTATTTCTCTTATGGTAATATAATATACATCATACTCATAATGCCTACAATGTCTTCTAAATAAACTGCTTTTTATTCAAACTGGTCAACATTTGGTGATATTTTCCTTTATAAACTACAAGGATGAGGAAAATAAGTCATAAAAATACTTTTTCATTGACGTGTTTTATGTACTTTTATATGTTTACTTACTTTAATAAGTAATGCTTCATTTGTAGCTTCAATTACTTCATTCCTGTCTTGGACTTGTTGATGCAAGTTGCTTACAGTGTCCTGAGCTTCTTCTAATTCCAGTTTTGCCTTCTCTAACTGTTCATTTAGTTGCTGAACAGAAGTCTTTTGAGAGTCAGCAGAAATCTTCCACTTTGCATGGTTCTCTTGATGTGAAATCATCTACATACCCCCAAAATTGAAAAAGAAAAGAATAGGGTGGAGTTGATTTCAAAAACATTCTAATACTTTCCACTTCCATTTATACTAAAGTAAATTCTGTTTATAGGAACATCTCATTTCTCAACAAATAACCCATTAGAGAAAAAAAGAGGGAGAAGAAACTTATAGTCTTAAATTTACCTAAGAACAGTGAACCAAAGACAATGAGCTATACAGACATTATTGTGACAATTGGGAAAATCCAAACAATGAGTGGGTATTTGATAATATTAAGGGATTATTGTCAATTTTTAGGTGTGATAATAATATTGTAGTTAGGTTTCTTAAAAATAGACCTTATCTTTTAGAGATACTTATTGAAATGTTTATTGATGAAATAATAATGTCTGGAATTTGCTTCAAAATAGAATGAGATATGTGGGGGAAAGGGAGTGAGGTTAAAGATGCAGTGATAGTACTTCCCAGTTCGCTTAGAACTGAGTCTTTTTGTTTGTTTCTGGTTTTTTTTGTTTGTTTATTTTTGAGAGACAGAAACAGAGTGTGAGTGGGGGAGGGGCAGAGAGACAACAGAATCTGAAGGAGGATCCAGGCCCGGAGCCATCAGCACAGAGCCTGATGCAGGGCTCAAACTCAAGAGCTGTGAGATCATGACCTGAGTCAAAGATGGCTGCCCAATCGACCTAGCCACCCAGGTGCCCCAGTACTGACTGGGTTTTATGCCTAGTGTCCTGGTGTAGTTACTAATAGCACCCCTTTTCATTCTCAAAAGTGTTCCATTTTAAAAAGAAATAGTCAACATACTTATAGATGAAATCACATTAGCCACAAGTAGATAATTACTAAAGTTGAATAATAAATATAAAAAGATTTATACCATTTTTTCAAAATTTTCCAAAATAAAAACTTAAACAAAATCTAATTTTTATGAAAAATATCAGGGTTTTTCAATTAAGTGACTTTCCTGACAATTCTGAAACCTGTAATTTTTTAAATGCTGTTAAAAATTATTGACCCTTTATACTGTTACTTTAATAACATACTCTATAATTTTTATATTCAAACAACATACATGCTTTAAAAATAAATCTCTGTCAAGTATCAAAGAGGATAAAACATATTACAAATTTTTATTTTTATACCATATGTATAAAACATTAGTACCAAATATTAAGCAGCAATAGTAGAACCAATTTTTACAATTCATTTTTTGTACTACTTGCTTACAAATAATTTCAGAGGGCTTACAAAACCTAAAGTAAAAAATTGGATAATAAGAAATAAAAGTAGAACGGAGACCACATAACAAAAGTATAAAGAGGAGTTGCTGGTAAACAGTTGAGCTGGACTAGTTATTACTGAAGGTCACTAGGTCAAATAACTAGTATTTATTAAATAATTACGCTGAATCCAACAGCATTCCATTTGTCTCTAAAGACCAAGGGTTGGAACCCCTTAGCCTGGGACTAGATTCGGTTTGCAAATGTGTTTTGTTTGGCAGACACAATGTTTTCAAAGAGAGCTGAATCTAAATTCATTTAAGCAAGACGTGGTGACTGTAAGCTCCACCAATCTGTCACAAAGATGGTTCAAAATTCCTTAGAAAGGAGTTTAATATAAATGTATTTGTGATACAGAAAAATGCTTTATTTGAACTCCATAAGTTACTTAGGTCTAGTATATATATTTTGTATATCTTCAAATGTAGTTTTTAAATAGACAAGAAATGCTATTCTAATTGATAACACGGCTCATTTGTATAAAGGCTCAGGATATACTAGTAGATAAAAAGTATCAGGTTCTAATCTTGCCTTTCTATCTAACTTACTATCAGAACAAATGTTGGAAATCGCAAAGCATTAAAGATTCATATCACATGAAACTACTTATGTTGTTTACTAAATATCTCCAGTTTGTTCTTGCCAGTTAGTTTTGGCAAGTGCTATATAACTGATGATGATGATGATGATGATGAGCCAGCTTGTGGTCTTAGAACTTGAACTTTATTCATTTAATCCTCAACATAGTTCTATGAGGTACATTCCATTATTATACCCATTTATACCCATTTTAGAGAGAGAGGTTAATTAATTGTTCAAGGTCACATAAGTGCTAAGTGATGAACTGAAATTTGGAACAACCTGCCTAAAGAATTTAAAGTCTTAACTCCACAGTGTATATGAAAGTTATATTAAGCTATCAGAAATGAAGACCACATGAATTATTCTATAATGAATACTCAGAAGTTAGACTTCAACTTATGTTCAGATACGTCAACCCACTTTAGCAGAGAGTAGTAGAACAAATTACATTTTCTTTACCTCCAGATGATAAGCTTCTTTGAGAGATTCTACTTCTGCTGACAATTTCTTGATTTCTGCTTGCATTCTTGCTTCTAAATGAGCTTCACGTACTTGAGAAGCCCCCAACTCTTCAGCTAAATGGTTTCCATGAGCTTCCTTAAAAATGACATATTAAGGAAAAGTTATTCAACTTGTTTATTTGGTTATTATAGCTAAACCAACTGTGCATATCTGTGGGAGTACTTTAGTCTTTTATACTATATAAACACTCATATACAAAGTTAACTTATTAAATGGTATACTTTTTTTTCCCTTTCAGTTTTTTTTATAATAGTTTATTGTCAAATTGGTTTCCATGTAACACCCAGTGCTTCTCCCCACAAGTGCCCCCCACCATGACCATCACCCCCTTCCTCCCTCCCCCTCCCCTTTCAGTCCATGGTTCCTCTTCAGTATTTAGTAGTCTCCCTTGATCTGTGTCCCTCACTCTTCTCTGCTCGCTTTCCCCCTTCCTCTTCCCATGGTCCCCTGCCAGGTCTCTCCTGTTAGACCTATGAATGCAAACATATGGTATCTGTCCTTCTCTGCCTGACTTATTTCGCTTAGCATGACACCCTCACAGTCCGTCCACTTTCCTACAAATGGCCATGTCATTCTTTCTCATTGCCATGTAGTACTCCATTGT
>NC_043708.1:59916124-59951561 GCF_006229205.1 Suricata suricatta | reverse complement strand
TGGCGATCATTATATAGCAGCTTATCTATGACACATTCAAGATAAATGATACAACTTATTACTTGCCCATAAGCTAAAACACAGCCTGCTTAATACCTTTCCTTAAATTCCACCTCTATACTACAATATACTTGAGGTCCATGCAAAAAAGTAGCTACCTTTTATATATGAAATGGATGATTAAGCCTAAATGCCCATCACCTGATGAGTGGATCAAGATGTGGTATATATACACAAAGGAGTACTACATGGCAATGAGAAAGAATGAAATATGGCCATTTGTAGGAAAGTGGATGGACCTTGAGGGTGTCATGCTGAGCGAAATAAGTCAGGCAGAGAAGGACAGATACCATATGTTTGCACTCATAGGTCTAACAGGAAACTTTCAGAATGATCTAGCTTCAAGAAAAGCAAGCAGTTAGTAGTGCTTAAGAAAAATTGATTCAGTATCTAATGGATAGTTAACGTTTATTTTTGAGAGAGAAAGTGTGAGCAGGGGAAGGGCAGAGAGAGAAAGAGAAAGAGAAAGAGAGAGAAAGAGAGAGAGAGAGAGAGAGAGAGACAGAGAGAGAGAGAGAGGGAGAATCCAAAGCAAGCTCCAGCCTCTGAGCTGTCAGCAGAGACCAATGTGAGGCTTGAGCCCATGAACCAGGAGATCATGACCTGAGCTGAGGTCAGACGCTTAACCGACTGAGCAACCCATGTGCCCCGACAATGCCGACTTACATGTGCTTGTAGGAGTTTTCTCCATGAGCACTCAGCTGACCCATGTTGACAACTGACTGAATTTCAGAAAGTTATTGTCTTTACCATATGCACCATAAAGTGATTAAGTATAATAATTAAAATACAGAATGAATTTTCTCAAGTAAACAAAAGTGGAATGTGTAAGTGTAATTGTATGAGATGAACTTCAATTGCTCCTAAGCAGCAGACTATAGTTAACTAGGTAGCTTTCCATTTTGCAAATTCTAATGTGTACTGTTGAACCACATTTCCTAGATGGATTTTCCACTGTATAATTACAAAGGAAGAAGGGAAGGATTAAAGAAAAAATCATTTCAATGGGATATCATTAGTCAATCTGATATACATTTTTAAAAATTAATAAAAATCACTTACCCATTTTGAAAAGAACTGTTTTGTGTTTCTGAATCATCACTATCACTGATGATAATAGTTTCTCCATCTACACTGCTGATATGTCCATTAGCAAAGCCATTTTGGTGTGATGGAGGAAGGACTTCCAAAATCCTACACTGTAACCTAAAGAAAATGATACATTAAAAAATGCAAATTATTTGATACTTTATAATCAATCATTTCAGAAAAATCTAATTATTCTGAACTGAAAGGATATTTTGTTCTGCAGAAACTATGATTGATTGATGTCACCAAATTAATAAAACAGAAAATCTGTAACATCCAATTTAAGAAAAGTTAGCTACAATTTAAAATAACACAAAGGTCAATTTATCAAGATTCTTAGCAATTATCTTCTTAACTAAAGTTACTGTTTAGGAAATCAAATACTGGCATGTTATGTCATTATACAGATTGAGTCTTAAAGTTTTTCAAAGCATCCAATATTTTTTAACTAAAATTCTCCAGATCATAACCTTTTTTATTCTCACTGTAGCTTTTGTTGGAATTTCTGACCTCTATAAAACTTTCTATTCACTAGTTCTACTGCCTCTATTTTCGGTTCCTTTATTTTTGTCCACTCTATTTGGGTTTTATGGGCTGCAATTTTAGACATATTCACCACAAATGAAATATTCCTATGCCATTTTCACTATGCCAATTTGCAATTAATAATTAAAATATAATATATCCATACAATGGAATATTATTCAGCAAAAAAATAAAAATGAAGTATAGATTAACCATTAAAACATGCTAAATGAAAGAAACCAGACATAAATGCCACATAGTATGATTCCATTTATATGAAATATCCAGAATAGGCAAATCCATAGACAGAAAGTAGATGAGTGGCTGCAAGTTGGGGGCAGGGAAGGGAAGAAGGCAAGAAAGGACAGCCATGGGCAGTGGCTGCTAATGGTCATGGGCTTTCTTTTGGAGTACAGAAAATATTCTCAAATTGGTTTATAGTAATGGTTGTATGACTATGAAATACCACGAAGCTATACATTTCAAACATGTGAATTTTATGGTATGTGAAATATATCTCAAGTTGTTGAAAGAAGACAGAATCATAAGTAAAAATGTATGGTAAGGAGTAACAGAGATAGAGTGCATTGCTGGAACTATCTATAGCCTCTCTACAACTCTTAGGCAATCCAGGGGGGAGGTTTTATTAACTAAGAATATCTTAAATATATATACACCTACCAATGGGGTAAATTTTTTATCTCTGAGAAAAAGTGGTTCAAGATTGGACAATCTGGTATCATTCATTTTGTTGCCCTATATATTACAAATAAGTTTTGATATATTGTGGGCATTCAAAAAACTGCTATTCACTATCCCCATTCTCCTAGGAACTTCAATATTCCCATACCCCCACCTTCTTCCACATGTGGGAGCTGTCATATTCCCACAAGGGCCCGGCCAGAGTTAGTTGATACTGGGTAGGCACCTTTTTGCTGAGCCAATACATTTTTTCCAAGATTTTAAAATTTGGAATCTGGAGGGTGGAAATCAGTCCCTTCCCATTATGGAATCTATAAGGTATAAAATTCTGGTGCTGTTGGCAGCCACGTTTCCTGCCATAAGAAACAGGTAACTGTGCAAGTGAAAACATAAAGCCCACAAGAGACAACAAAGGACATATGAAAAGGGTACTAGAGGCAATCAATTTCTTATTCCTGTTCTTCCTTAGACTTTGCTGTGCTTTGCTCATCTCAGGTTTAGCAGTTTAATCTTTCCTTTGATTCAATAAACTGATATTGATCCTTTTACCTGTTTTTTCAAAATGAATTTTTGTTACTTACGACCAAAATAAAGAAACTCACACAATTCCAGAAAGACAAACAGTATGTTCAGAGCAGATTCATTATGGGAAGCTGGTGAATTTTTATAAAATGGTATTTATTTTCATTAGTGTACATTTTATCATGTGCCTGTAATTCTCCACTAGGAGAACATCTTTAGTATGCCCTACAATATCTAATAGCACTGTTAGGCACAGAGAAAACCGGAACCATGGATCTCTTGTTAGGAAATTTTTGCACCCAAATTGAAGAAAGCAACTGGTTTGACAGCACCTCAAGGCTTAAGAATCAACAAAATGTAGACTATCTAGGTGAATCTAGCCCTCAAATCATTTTATCTGTATTCTTTTTTCATTTTCCCTTACTCTGAGTCCTCCTATACAGGTTCAATTAAAAGCATCATGTGACTCCTTTACAACTTGCTCTTAAAGAACTGAGAAAAAAAGGGAGAAGACTCAAATTACTAAAACAAGAAGCAAAAGAAAATCTTTTAGAAAAGATTAATGGACAACTGCTTGCTAACGAATTGGATAACTTAGATAAAATGGACAAATTATTAGAGACATACAAACTACCAAAACTGACCCAAAAAGAAACAGAAAATCTAAGTAGATGTGTAAGTAGAAAGGTGGTTGAATCAGTAATCAAAAACTTTCCAAAGAAGAAAAGCCCAGGACCAGATGGCTTCACTGGCGAATTCTCCCAAAATTTAAAGAATTAATACCAATTCTCAAAATCTTCTAAACAAGATTTCCAAAAAAGAAGAGAGAACACTTCATAACTCCTAGGGAAATGCAAAATCAAAACTGCCATGAGATACCACTTTATACCTACTAAGATGTCAATTATTAAAAAAAAAAAAAAAGATGGGCGCCTGGGTGGCTCAGTTGGTTAGCCGGCAGACTTCGGCTTAGGTCATGATCCCGTAGTCTGTGAGTTCGACCCTATGTCAGGCTTTGTGCTAACAGCTCAGAGCCTGGAGCCAGCTTCAGATTCTGTCTCCCTCTCTTTCTGCTCCTCCCTCTCTCATGCTCTCTCTAAAAAATAAATAAACATTAAAAAAAAAAAAAGAAACAGAAGTGTTGGTGAGGAAATGAGAGAGATTGGAACCCTTGTGCATTGCTGGTGGGAATATAAACTAGGGTAGTTGCTATGAAAACAATATGGTAGCCAATAAAAAAATTAAACACAGAATTATGTGTTTCTATGACCCAGAAATTCTACTTCTAGGTATTATGACCCAGAAATTCTACTTCTAGGTATATACCCAAAAGAATTGAAAATAGGTACTCGGGGCGCCTGGGTGGCTCAGTCAGTTAAGCCTTTGACTTCGGCTCAGGTCATGATCTCATGTTTGTGGGTTCGAGCCTCATGTCGGGCTCTGTGCTGACAGCTCAGAACCTGGAACCTGCTTCCATTTCTGTGTCTCCCTCTCTTTCTGCCTCAAAAATAAATACAACATTTAAAAAAATTGTCTGAAAAAGAATCTCTGTAAAAAAAAAATTGAAAACAGGTACTCAATGGATATTTGTATACCAATGTTCATAAGGGCATTTTCACCATAAACAAAAGGTGGAAACAACTTAAGTGTCTACCAACAGATGAATGCATAAACAAAATATTTATCTATGTATACACACACACACACACACACACACACACACACACGCACTCACAACGGAATATTCAGCAGCCATAAACAGGGGTGAAATTCTGATATATGCTACAACATGGGTTAACCTTGAAAACATCATGCTTAGTGAAATAAGCCAACCATAAAATAACAAATATTGTATGAATTCACTTATATGAAGTATCAGGAAGAGGAAAATTCATGAAGACAGAAAGTAGGAAAAAGGTTACCAGGGTCTACGAAGGAGGGAGAAATGAGGAGTTATTGCCTAATGGGTACAGAGTTTCTGTTTGAAATGATGAAAAAGTTCTGGAAATGGTAGTGATGGTTACATAACACTGTGAATGCACCTAATGCCACTGAATTATACATTTAAAAATGATTACAATAGTAAATCTTATGTTTATTTTTAAAGGATTGAAAAAAAACCATTTTTTCTGTTGTAATGTAAAGCTTAAGATGGAATCTAACTACTTTGGTAGCAAAGGGAAATGGTGTACAAAGAACTGCAGACTAACGTTCACCATTGGCTGGCGGAAATAAACCAGTGTTTCTAAAGAGGAACAACTACAGGAAATCTTATAAAAAATGTTAAGTAATTATGTAACCTAATGGTAAAAAGGTTCTGTAATTCAGCGACATGAACTGCACAAACATGCAAGGAATCAAATGGACCCACTTTAAAAAATGTATTACTGAGGTATAGCTGACATATAATGCTATATTCATTTCAGGTATACAACACTGTGATTCAACAATTCTATACATTATGCAGTACTTACCACAGTAAGCACAGTTGCTATCTGTCACTATACAATGTTATTACAACATTATTTACTATAGTCCCTATTCTGTACTTTTCATTTCCATGGTTTACTTATTTTATAACTGGAGTTTTTCTCTCTTAACCCCCTTCACCTCAAATGAACCCTGGGTGTCCTACAGAGGGATGATTTTCTCAGAGTTTCCCATGGTGATGAAGGAAGATCTTCAGTGAACCTATAACAAGGTTCAAGTTACAAAAAATAATTCATTTTCACTGGTAGAGTTCACTTGAGTGCCCCTAAATGGTGATGGTGGGTAACAAGGAAAAACAAAACAAATGGGTCTACTCTGGGCTCAGGTATGGTTGATGTAGTGTCTAAATTGGTTCGACAGTCCACTAAAGGGAATAGTCTATGGCCCCCAGTAGCGTCCACAGAGCTACAATAATTTAACAACTAATTTATTTAAAACCAACAGAAAAATAACAGATAGAAATTAGGGAGAAGCAAACCAGTACAGTATAGAGACACAGCCTCCTAGAATGTAGGAAATGTGTTACATATAAATTATACTAGTTATTACCAAAGCTATTAATTTTGCACAAACCACAAGTTTAGCATTTCTTTCTCTCTTCCTCTTTTTCTTTCTTTCTTGCATTTTTTGCTAATCTAATAAGCAAGGCCAGACCTCTCACTGGTGCTTAGCTAAGTATCAGTCAATATTCAAAATGGCAAGTCAACACTTTTTTTTTTTAAGTGTTTTTATTTTTGAGAGAGAGGGAGCACAAGCAGGGGAGGTGTGTGGGCAGGTGGACAAAAGATCAGAAGCAGGCCCCGTGCTGACAGCAGCAAGCCCGATGTGGGTCTTCAACTCCCGAACTCTGAGATCATGACTTGAGCTGAATTTGGGCACTCAACCAACTGAGCCACCCAGACTCCCCCAAGTCAACACCTTCTAATAAATTTCCAAATAGATTTAGTCTATGCCTTTCAAATCCACTTGCTACAATTTCTTCGTTCTAGTGAGTCCAAAGAAGATTGGAGTGTTAAAAAAAAAAAAAAAAAAAAAAGGTTAAAGAATCATGAATCAAGACATGGCCGGTGTGTTTCTGAGGATACAGAAACTTCCTAAATTAAAGTTACACTCTATTATTTGAGGATATAGCAGAGGCTGATAATCAAAAGATGGCCCTTATTATTATTAGATTTCCTGTATGTACATGACTTATATATAATTCTCTCTTCATACCAACTCTGCAAGTTATAAATTTTCCAGGGTCAGAAAAGTTAAATCATTTGCTCATAGTCATACAGTCAGTAATGATACAGCCAAAACTTTAGCCTTGACTCTGAAGCCCATATACTTTCCAATCTTCCACTCTGTCATTGGAGTTGAGAGAGAAAAGAAACACTGTATTGACCCAAGGGTATTTCAGAGCTTTAAGCCTAGACAGGCAAGAGGCTCTTAAAGTGCTAACAACTTAAACATTTTTAAGAGTGAAAGCAAGTCTATAGAACAGCACCAAGTACAGAATCTGAAGACACAGCAGAAGTTAGCCATAAATCTATAAACAGTGACGAGCTAAGCATGGAAATAGAATTTATAAGAATATGGTATATATCTCTTCCCTCAAAAAGTTGTTTTTGTTTTAAAAGTAATTTGTTTTAAATTACTCATGGTTCAAGGGCGCATGGGTGGCTCAGTCGGCTAAGAGTCCGACTTTGGCTCAGGTCACCATCTCATGGTTGGTTCGGGAGTTCGAGCTGTACATCAGGCTCTGTGCCTGAAGTTCAGAGTTTAAAAAGAAACCCTCAAATTAAGATTATGGGATACCTCATTTTAAGTGGAGGGAAGTAGGCCACTAAACAAGTCTGCTACTTCAAATAGTAAGACTGAATTATGTTGATTACTTGACAATGAGAAGAAGAGGTCAGAAAAGGTTGCTTTGTTAACGCCTTACTTTTTAGACACATGATCAGAGGAGCTCAAAGAAAAGTTTCATTTTCAACTATGGACCGGGGAACCATGTCTTATTTCTCCAATCTACATTTGACCTATTGTAAGCTTAAATATCATAAGATAACAAGAATCAGTAGATTCTTACTAGAGACTAAATTACTAAAGGATATATCATTCAAATGAAAATTTCTGGAAACAAAATCCCAGATATAAGCTATATGGATTAAATCCTACATATTTCTTTTTTTATATAAAGTTTATTTATTTGGAAAGAGAGAGAGAAAGTGTGCAAGCACAGAAGGGACAGCAAGAGAGGGAGAGAGGGAAACCCAAGCAGGCTCCATTTTGAGCCATGGAGCCCAATGTGGGACTAGATCTCATGACCAAGAGATCATGGCCTGAGTTGATATGGAGTCAGATGCTTAACAGGCTGAATCACCCATGCACTCCAGAAATCCTACTTAGTTCTGTAAGTTTCAAATACCTGGATATTATCAGCATGCTATTAAAATCTTTAGTATTCAGGGGCACCTGGGTGGCTCGGTTAGTTAAGCATCCAACTCTTGATTTTGGCTCTGTTCATGATTTTCTGGTTTGTGAGTTGAAGCCCCACATCAGACTTTTCACTGACAGAGTGGAGCCTGCTTGGGATTCTCCCTCTCTCTCTCTCTCTCTCTCTCTCTCTCTCTCTCTCTCTCTCTCTCTCTCTCTCTCTCTCTCCTCCCCTCCCCTGCTTGCATTTTCTCTCTCTCTCTCAAAAGAAATATTTAAAAAAATTTAAACTCTTTAATATTCCAAATTATCATCTTAAAGCCATGAGAGTTTGGCTGAAGTATCATTAAAATTAAGTAAAGCTTCACGAAAGTACTTTAAAATTCCAACTGGTATATTCAAATCAATAGTTACTCAAAGTGTTTGTGGGCTCTGCTTTATGTTAGCCTGTTATACTGACATCAACATGTAAGAAGAAATGATAACTTTGTGAGAAGGCAAGACTAACATATGAAGATCAGAGACAAGTAAACATTATTTATATTGAAAAGCCACCATATAGGGGTGCCTGGGTGGCTCAATTGGTTAAGCGTACGGCTTTGGGTCAGGTCATGATCTCACAGTCTGTGAGTTCAAGCCCCACGTTGGGCTCTGTGCTGATAGCTCAGCTTCAGATTCTATATCTCCCTCTCTCTCTGACCCTCCCCTGCACGCACTGTCTCTCTCTGTCTCTCAAAAATTAAAAAAAAAAAAAGAAAAGCCACCATATAGATTTAGCAGCAAGTGACCTTTTGTTTCCACATAAAGTATTTTAGAACACTTAAACTGGCTGCAATGTGAAGGATGGATATAGGAAGAGAAGCAGGCTTCTTGCTTTTCCGCTATCCCAAACAACGTAAACAACAGTCACAACCTTAGAATGATGGAGCAGAAAACAGGAAAAAGCCTGGGTCCTTGACAACTTTGTGGACCTGCATCCCATCTCTCCACTGTAACTCTGGTACCTAATTTTACATGAAAATTTTTTATTTCCTTATGCCATTAAAATTTTTCTATTATATGCACCCAACTCAAATCCCAGCTGATAAGGAAAAACAGCACACTAACTATTAGGTGTACTAGGTATTTTTTTAAAACATTGATCAGTTTATAAACATTTTGTCTATATTAAATTTACTTTGAGTTGGAGTATTGTATGTTTCAATCCAACCAAGAAAGCTAAATTAGACTTTCAAACTTGAAAGATACTTTGTCATTGGCAATATAGATTTCAAGTTATATCTGTTTCAGAAAACCTAAAACCTAAAAAAGGAAAATAAATTTAACAACCTCTGATATGGGTATGGTATCAAAGTGTAGTGACAGAAATGTTCTATATCATGACTTACCAATGTCAATATTCTGATTGTGATACTATACTACAATACTGCAAGTTAGTGTCACTGGGAACAATTCTGTATTATTTTACAGTTGCATGTTAATCTATAGTTATCTCAAAACAGAATGTTAAATTTAAAAATGCCAATTACATGGGCACCTATCATGATAATGGTAGGGTGGCTCACTCGGTGGAGCCTCCGACTTCAGCTCAGGTCAAGATCTCACAGCTTATGAGTTCAGGCCCTGTGTCAGGCTCTGTGCTGACAGGTCAGAGCCTGAAGCCTACTTTGGATTCTGTGTCTCTGTCTTTCTCTACCCCTTCCCTGCTCGTGCTCCTGTCTCGCTCTCTCAAAAGTAAATAAATATTAAAAAAAAAAAATGCTAAAAGAAAAAATGCTAATGATAAATACTAGGAAATATTAACTCCAACTAAAAGCATTCATTTCACACTATGGGGGAAAAAAAACAATAAAAGATGAATATAAAGTATACTACATATATTACTAAAAAGCTACAGTAAATAATGACATTCATTGTAGTATTGGCAAGAGGATAGACATACAGATCGATGGGGAAAAAGAGTCCAGCTATAGACCCAAGATTCCATTCATATTAATATACTGGAAAGGGCAAAATTATAAGGACAGAAAACAGATCAGTGGTTGCCATGTAGGCTAGGCTAGGAGGTGGGAGCAAGGATAGACTACAAAGGGAGACAACAGAACTTTTGGGGAATAACAGTTTTATGTTTTATTGTGGTGGGTTACATGACTGCATGTCAAAAGTCACAACTATACATTTAAAGGTAAATTTTACCATAAGAAAGTAATGTAATACTTTAATAAAATTTTATTAGACTACTTAAGATAAAGGCTGATCTGAATGTAAGTTATTTGTTTTTTCAAGTTGTTTTTTTTTTTATGTCTGAAAGACAGAGAGTGCGCCAATGCACAAGCAGGGGAGAGGTGGGCTGGGTGACACATAATCCAAAGTAGGCTCCAGGTTCTGAGCTGTCAGTGCTTAACTGACCTAACCATCGAAGTGCCCTTATTTTATTCTTTAACTTAAAAACAAAAACAAAATACAACCAAAAAACCATTTACTGCTTTTCTAAAAATATGAATGCACAGAAGAATGGCGAAGTGACGTAGGTCTATTTGTTA
Source organism: Suricata suricatta (assembly GCF_006229205.1). Classification (NCBI taxonomy): domain Eukaryota; kingdom Metazoa; phylum Chordata; class Mammalia; order Carnivora; family Herpestidae; genus Suricata; species Suricata suricatta. The sequence continues at coordinate 59,941,212 of NC_043708.1, read as the reverse complement.
GATCTCAATGAAGTATAGATCAGTCTTGGCATACTTATCAGAAGGAAGTCCTGAAAGTTCTGTGTAATGTGAAAACCATGTAAAGGGAGACCTAGTCTATAGTTCGTTTCTATCTCAACCATAATGAACATTATAACATGTTTATTTTTGAGAGAGAGAGAGACACAAAGAGACAGATAAAGAGTGAGCAGGGGAGGGGCAGAGAAAGAGGGAGACATTGAATCCAAAGCAGGCTCCAGGCTCTGAGCCATCAGCACACAGTCTGACGTGGGTCTTGAACCCACAAACCCTGAGATCATGACCTGAGCTCAAGTCAAACGCTTAACCAACTGAGCCACCCAGGCACCTCCAACCATAATGAACATTATAAAAATTCATCTAATAATCCATTCTTCATGAAAAAAGAAGTTCAATATATGCGTATTCTCTCTTACAACTTGAGTTAGTCAAATCAAAAGTCAGATGGCTTCTATATATAAAAATACAAGGCATAAAAAATAACTCTAAGAAGTGGGAAAGGAATAATTACACCCAGGGCACCTGGGTGGCTCACTTGGTTGAACATCAGACTTCGGCTCAGGTCATGATCTCCAGTTTGTGAGTTTGACCCCCTTGCTGAGCTCTCTGCTGTCAACACAGAGTCTGCTTCGGATCCTCTACCTTCCCACCCCAACCCCTCCCCAACCTGTCTGTACACTTTCTCTCTCAAAAATAAACATTAAGAAGTTGTTACACACACAACTAACAATTATACCAATTACTAACTGCATTCTCAAATTCTTCTCAAATAACCTGAATATTTTTTTTACTATCTTTAAAGTCAATAACATTCTTAATATGGTAACAATGAAAATCACTGCTGACTGACTCAGTGACCGGAAGCAGATGAAGATGCAAGCATACCTTCATAAAGACAACTAATAAGTAAACATCAGCACATTCTAATGGCCAATTATAGCAAATTATTATTGGAGTGCTAAATTAATTTGGCATTACAGTATCTTTTATTCATTTGATTTGAATTTTAGCGATATATTCAGTAACCAAATAATGTTTATCTATGTCTCTTCCCCCTCTGCTTTTACTGAGGAACAACTGACAAACATCACTGTAGAAGTTGAAAGCATACAGCATGCTTTGGTGTACATATATTGTGGAATGATTAGAATAGATTCAGCTAACATCCATCATCTTATATAGATACAAAAAAAAAGAATGAAGAAAAAAATTTTCTCTTTGTGATGAGAACTCTTAGGATGTATTTATTTGCTTAACAACTTTCCTATATTTCATACAGCGGTGTTAGCAACAGTCATCATGTTGTACATTATATCCCTAGTACTTACTCATTTTATAACTGGAAGGGATTTTTTTTAATATTTTTTGGAAGATTTATTATTTTTAAGTGTTTTTAAAGGTTTATTTATTTATTATTTATTTTTGAGAGACAGACAGCGCGAGCAGGGGAGGGTCAGAAACAGAGGGAGATACAGAATCTGAAGCAGGCTCCAGCTCTGAGCCAGCTGTCAACACAGAGCCCTACGCGGGGCTTGAACCCTTGAACCGTAAGATCATGACCTGAGCCGAAGCCAGATGCTTAACCGACTGAGCCATCCAGGCGCCTCTGGAAGATTTATTTTTGAGAGAGAGCACAAGCAGGGAAGGGGCAGAGAGAGGAGGGGACTGAAGATTTGAGGCTCTATACTAACAGGAATGAGCCCAATGTAGGGCTCAAACTCTCAAACTGAGAGATCATAACCTGAGCCAAAGTCAGATGCTCAGCTGACTGGGCCACCCAGGTTCCCCTATAACTGGAAGTTTGTACCTTTTTGACTACTTTCCTCCAATTCTCCCTCCCTTTTCTGTCTTCTTACAGCTTTTCTCATCAAATCCTTTATTAGTCATTCATACATATTTCACTTATCTTTGTCCTGCAAACTCTATCCCTACTACCTATATTTTGTTACTCTATAAGTAAAGTACTAATGCTTTACTCATACTGGATTAACCTGTAGCATCCAACACAGTAGTTTACAGAGAAAATATTGAATTTAATTGAATTAAAAAACAAATTAAAACAAAAAATTATGACTCAAGACTCTATCCCATTAAGTTTTATTTTCTTTATAACACTGATCAGAATCTGAATTATCATGTTGATTTGTGGGTTTCTGTCTCCTGCACTTAAACCTAAGTCCCTAGTCCTTGTCTTAGTCACCACCCTCTTTCCAATACCTACAAAAGTAACAACTGAGCACACAATGCTTGTTAATGAATCATAAAATTTGGCTTTGTGTATACTTTAAGTACTAAATTAGAATATTCCCTTCTACCTCCAAGAAAAAAGACATAATTGCATTTTTCATTCCTGGGAATTATGCTAAAAGAAAGTCAATAAATAAAAATAAGTTTTCCCCATGCTTGCAGTCACCTTTTGTTGCTAGTAGATAGCATTCTTTCAGCTTAAGCAAAATATTTGAAAAGACGAAAGCTTAAACAGCTTAGACTACAAAAATAATATAATTAAGGTACCCTCTGTGAAAAATAGTGATTAAGAATTTAAATTTTACAAGGGAATCTGTTTAAATACTAAAGCTTGGGCTGCCTGGGTGGCTCAGTCAGTTAAGCGTCTGGCTTCAGCTCAGGTCATGATCTCACGGTTCGTGGGTTCGAGCCCCGCATCAGGCTCTGTGCAGACCGCTAGCTCAGAGCCTGGAGCCTGCTTCAGATTCTGTCTCTTTCTCTCTCTGCCCTTCCCCTATTCATGCTCTGTCTCTCTCTCTCTCTCTCTCAAAAATAAATAAATGTAAAAAAAAAAAAAATAAATACTGAAGCTTTTTTCCCCTTTGAATCAATGATCAAAAGACAATGATTTTCAGACACTTAACAATATGACAATATGACCTGCATCACTCTTAAAACAAATGATCAAAAGCTTAATCTAACCACATATATAAAATCCTCTCTATCACTTACACAAATTATAAAATGTTCAGGTAAAGGGAAAAGTAAATAGTGGGCTATTAATGAGTACATTCAACTACAATCTTTTAATTCTATTCTTTACTTTTTTTTCATACTCATCTGTTCCTCTCAAACAGAAGAACAGGGATTCTGACACTGCCTGTGCTTGGAAATTTTACTACTTGTGACCTTGAGCAAATTTTAATTAATTAACCTCTGTGTATGAGCTTCTCAACTGCAAAATGAGCAAATGAGCACTTACTACATATGGCTGTTGTGAGAATTAAATAAGATCATATAAATAAAAAACTCAGAGCAGCGTCTGGCATATAGTAAGCTCTCATTATAGGTATGGTCATCATCTCCCTAAAATGACAGCAAACTCTCAAGAACAGTGACTATGATAAAAGAAAATTAGGGACTGTCTAAAAAAAAAGGATGAGTCATCACAGCTGGCTGACTCTTCACTGGTCCTGACAAGTACTGGAAGAAACAAACAGTTACTGAGTGCTTTATGTGACAGGCACTATGCTGGGCTCCTAACAAATACTAACTACTGTGGCAGATTATTGCCACAGTTACGGCCCCACTGAATCATACCTCTCTAATTCCCTCCCACATTATCTCTGGATTTGTTCATGTGACTTGCTTTGATCAATGGAATACTAGCAACATGTCACATGCTAAGGCTTGAAATGTGCTTGTACACTGCAGCTTGCCCTCTCTTGCTGCTGGGAACTCTGCTACCACCCTGGGAATGAGCTTGGATAAACAGCTTCCTGAAAGGTGAAATGAAAGTAGCCATCCTAGTCTGAGGCCTCAGATATGTGAGTAAGGCTATTCTAAAGTAGAGGATCTAGACAATCCAGCCTCAGCTCCTAGGAACATTCCAGCCAACCAATTGTGAGAATAATGTTTACTGACGTAGGACACTTAGTTTTTCGGGTAGTTTGTTATAGAGCAAAAGCTAACACAACCATTATACAAATATAGATATTATTTCAGTGTTACAGATTAAGAAAGAAGGTTAAGAAACAACAGTCAGTTTGGCTCCAAAGGCCTTCTACCAAGCCACTTCTGCATGCCATACTCTGAAGTTCTAAATAAAAAGGGGATCTCTGTAAAGCAGTAACCTTTTCTCTATTCCAGGAGTCTGCACACAATGGCCTATGGGCCAGATCCAACTTATCTCCTGTTTTTGTATATATGGTCTGCAAGCTAAAAATAATTTATACATATTTAAATGATTTAAAATAAAAATCAGAAGAAGACTTTGTGATATGTGAAAATAACAGGATATTCAAGTTTCAGTATTTATACCTAGAGAACTGTTAGGATATATCTGCGCTCTTTCATACACTGTCTTTGGCTGCTTTTGCACTCTAACAGCAGAGTTGGGTGGCTGCGACTGAAACCATACGAACTACACGGTCTGTAATATTTGTTATCTGGCCCCTTATTTTAAAAAAGTATGCCAACAATTGCTCAGAATTACTCTCTTGACATATGTTTCTAATTTAAACAAAGGATTCTGCCTGGCCTTTAATGATGAGGAGATTTTATTTGTACTTTTGTCACTCCTTTTCCTTTCACCGAAAATTTAAGCTTATGTCATTTCTCCTTTAACTTTTATCTTTGGATGGTCTCTGACTTTGCCTAAGAAAGACAAATAAACCTCATTTTTAAAATAGTAATTCAGAACCATATGTCAAAGGAATTCCACTGATACACATCATACTACTGGCCTCCAAGACAGCTTGGAAAATTAACAAACTACAATTTTATCTTGTTCTCAAATAAATTCAAAGTATCTATGAAGAAAGCTGTTTATTAAGAACTAATCTTATATTGGCCAAATGAAACGTATCCCAAAGGAGGTTGAGAAAGATGTAGGAGAAAGATTTAATTAAGAGGCTCTAATTTCTCAGACCTAAACCTGTGTAATAACAGAAATGAACTAGCCTTTTATTTCTAACAGGGATTTCAAGACAAAAGTAGCTATACATAATCTCTCCTCTTTTGTGATATTAGTCTCTAATATTCTCCTGCCACAAGGAAATAAGAATTTCAGAACTACTACTGTTCTACTTCACCATCCTGCAACTAACCAGTTCAATGAGATACAAATTGAAGCAAGTAAATATTTGATTTCCTTTTATGTTAGAAAAGAGGTGAACCTCGCTTTACTTTCCAACTCCCCATTTTTATCATTTTCTTATCCCCACAGTAATGACTTTAAGTCCTGGGGGAGATTTAGTTGACAGTTTGTACTTGGCATTAGTGCAAAGGATTAGTAAAAAGTTGCCGGAGACTAACCACCCTCTCCCCCAACATTTAACATCCAAAGACTTTTGAGAGGCATTAGACAGATGTTCCTAATGGTTAAAGCAATTTGAACACTTTTAGAATACTGAAGAAAATGAGTAAGTTTGTATGATCAGTCTAAACTTTATGGAACTATTTTGTTAAGTCCATACAGAAATGTAACAAGCTTTATAGGTGATTTAAATTAAACTTGTTTAGAAAAAAAATCATTTTCATTTATGTGACTATTTAGGGATTTTTAGAGTATAAAAACAATTTCCCATGATGGCCTAATTTATTATTATGCAAGTAAATAAGGATTCTAAATTTTAACTCCTGAACTTGCAACGACCATCCAAGAGTCAGGTTATGAGTAGGGGAGGGGCAAGGAGGGGGGACAGAGGATCCAAAGCGGGCTCTGCGCTGTCAGCAGAGAGCCCAATATAGGGCTTGAACTCATGAATTGCAAGTAAGTCTGGGTCTTTGGTACAAACAACAAACACTATACATAACTAAAGAAGGTAGTTTCACTTTAACTTAAAAATCCAAAGACAGAACAGCTGTCCCAAACAGCCTCCTTTTTTTTCGTTTTTGTATTAAAAATTGTATCATCAACATAGTAGGGTTACTGAGAACCAAAGACTGAAAACAATTTTTGGATATTGTTAAAGATTGTCTGTGGCTGAGAACCAGAAATTGTGATCTTAAGATCAATGGTGGGGCACCTGCCTGGCTCAGTGAGTAGAGCACGTGACTCCTGAGCTTAGAATTGTGAGTTTGAGCCCTGCGTTGGGTGTGGAGCCTACTAAAAAAAAAAAAAAAAAAAAAAAAAAAAAGATCAGTATTGTAAGCTGATCAACAGAAAGCCTACTTTCTGAAAGCACTGATACAAATTTAACTGACACAGGTTACTAAAAATTCTATACTATCTTTGCATCTAAATAAGAAGCCTTTAGTCCTCTTCTACTAATTTATATTTTTCTCTGCCTTCAAAAAATTTCTAGTCAAATAACCTTATCCCAAAAACTTCTCTTTGATTAATCCCACCTGGATAGAGTCACGGACATCCAAGCATGTATGCTTAAATAAAAATAACTAGACCTGGGGTGCCTGAATGGCTTAGTCATTTAAACATCTGACTTTGGCTCAGGTTATGATCTTGCAATTCATGAGTTCAAGCCCTATATTGGGCTCTCTGCTGACAGCGCAGAGCCCGCTTTGGATCCTCTGTCCCCCCTCCTTGCCCCTCCCCTAACTCATGCTCTCTCTCAAAAATAAATAAACATGAAAAATATAATTAGATTTGGTCCTCACTTATATCTTTTATGTTCATCCTATCTTCTCAGTATATTTAGTATTTCTCTTTGTCCTCAATATTAATGTAGTTTAATTAATTATGACTCACTAACACCATTTAGGTGAGCAATATTAAAAAAAAGAATCCAAAGATTTAAAAGTTCATTTTCTCATTTCAAATTCTAATAAATATGAAGGTCTTAATGCTAATTTCCTTACTTCATAAGACTAAAGCACTTAAAGCATCCCACCTATGACACATAGAATGCTACAGGAAATATACTTTAATACAGTTAAAAGCTCGGGGTGTCTGGATAGCTGAGTCAGTTAAGTGTCTGACTCTTGATTTCAGCTCAGATCATGATCTCTTGGTTCATGGGATCGAGCCCGATGCTGGGTTCCACACTGCTGGGGGCAGAGGCTGCTTAGGATTCTCTCTGTCACTCCCTCTCTCTCTCTCTCTGGTCCACACCTGGGGCACGCATACTCCTTTTCTCTTGAAATAAACTTAAAAAAAAAAAACAATTAAAAGTTCTAGCTGGTTAGTTGCTTTTTAATGCCAAACTAATATCAGTTTCTCAGATTAAAAAGAATTTTGTAATCTTTATTTTATAGGGCAGTTCTAAAAATAATACTGAATAATAGTCTTATGCTTCTAACTGGATAACACTTTGTAAATTTTAAATCTAAGTAGTCTGGGGATAATATTTGGCAAAATCTGGCTATAAATCAAACTCTTTGGTGCAAATCCAATTTTATTTCACTGATTTAATCTACATAGGGGAAAAGATCTATCAGTGAAAGGTTGGAGATTTAGAAGAAAATACAGTTTATTATTTTCAAGGGGAAGATTCATACAAGCCTAGCAAAGGAATAACTTTCTCCAGCCTCAGAAAAAGCAAGGAAACTTTTTAGGAACCAGTAGTTTAACCAGTTTATGCAAAACCAACTAGAATGGTGCACACCTTTGTATTTTGATATAAGAAAATATCTAAACCACTAAGGAAAAAGCAGACTGCTATTTTTTTAGTTTAGTGTAGTATAGAAAAAAGAGAATTATGTACTAATTTTTGACAGTGATTATCTTTGAAAGGAGCACTTGGGAAATGCACGCTAGGCCTTCATCTTTTAGAATTTTCCCTGACACATATGAATCTTTATAGGAAAAAGCAGATTTAAAAAAAATTACAAGGGTCAATCTTAATAGGCAGAGCACATAACTTTTATTGTTTTTATTTAGTTTTTTAGAGAAGTTTTTAAGATTTCACAGCAAAACTGAGGGGGAGGTATAGAGATTTCCTGTATACCCCTTGCTGCCCCACATGTATAGGCTCTCCAATGATTAACATCCCCCTAACAGAGGTACATTTGTTCAAGTGATGAATCTACACTGACACATCATCATTATTTGAAGTCCACAACTTACATTAGAGCTCACTCTTGGTGTTATACATTCTATGGGTTTGGACAAATGTATATGGCATGTGTCCATCATTACAGTACACCGAGTATTTTCACTGCCTTAAACAGCCTCTATGTTCCACCTGTTCACCTTCCTCCACCTCCACCTCAGCAATTGGCAACCACTGATCTTTTTACTGTATCCACAGTTTTGCCTTTTCTAGAATGCCACAAGTTAGAATCATACCATATGTAGCCTTTTCAGATTGGCTTCCATTACACAGTAATAGTCATTTAAGGTTCCTTCTTGTCTATTCATGACTTGATAGCTCATTTCTTTTTAGCACTGAATAGTATCCATTATGTGGATGCACCAGTTTATCCATTCACCTAGGAAAGGATGTTTTGGTTGCTTTCAAATTTTGGAAGTTATTAATAAAGCTGCTATACGCATTCATCTGCATGTCTTTGTGGACATTAGGTTTTCAACTCCTCCAAGTAAGTACCAAGGAGCATACAACTTTTGGAGAATTCTGGGTCACCTATCAATATCATGAGAATCAAAATGAAAGCATCTGGTACACTGCCTAGCATATAGGAAAAGTTCAATAATGCTAGTATACTTTTAATTCTGCAATGCCTTCTAATGCTACCAAATTATATATTAAGCAAGGCCAGTATACTTAACCATTAGCCAGTAGTTAATGTTTATTCCATCTCCTTTCTGTCAGGTGCCACTTCTCACTGTCAGTACACCTACTTTTGAGAGGCACCTCCTCGTAACTGTTGCTTCAAACTCCTGTGAACTCCCAGAACATCCTCACTGTGCTTGTAAAATTTCTGAAAACAAGTTGCCCCAAGTCCACTTTAATTTTAAAAGATTATCCAATACACAATTATACTGATTCAATTTTTCTGATTCTCTCAAACTCTAGCTCTATCTTTCAACTGAAAGATTACTCACAAATTTAAAATGTGTATTTGTTATGTGGTTTCCACTTTATTTTTCCTGATTTAATTCTCCAATTCCAGGGTAGGGGGGATAAAGATGGGTTTATCATGTACACATTTAAGCTCTAGGTCACCATTTTCCCAACCCTTCACTGAACAATGATAATCAGGCTTGATTAGTTAAGTGAAACTTAGATGCCTTAATCTTAGATTCAGATTAAGTTAACTGAAACTTAGATGTCTTAAAATTTGCTGTGTAGCATTTTTTAGAAGACCATGTACAAATATGGGATGGTTATCTTCAAAAACAAACAACTATGTCTTTCTTAGACAGTGAAATTAACTATGGGGTTTCCTTTCAGAGCTACAACTGAGAAATCTGATTCCTGGTTACAGTGGCCCAGGCAATTATTACAGCCTCCCATCACGACTAATATCTGTCATAAAACAACCCCCACACCCACCAAACTGCATGGTCCCCAATATGCACATTCAAATACTAACAAGACACCTCTATCAAATGGCAACATTATGTAATACAGCTTTAAAAAATTCACATTTATTATATCATTTCATCCTGTGTGGCAAATCTCTAAGGCAGGGGTTCACTTAACAGATGAAAAAAGACAAAAGCTTAAAGAGTTTAAAATCCCTGCTCAGAGCAAGTAAATGAAAGAATCCAAAACCAAGGGCACCATGACAGTTACAGTGAAAGAAATTATAGCGATTTTGTAAGTCAGTTCTATCTGAATTTTTAATTGTTTTTTAGGGGTGCCTGGGTGGCTCAGTCGGTTAAGCGTCGACTTCAGCTCAGGTCATGGTCTCACGGTTCGTGGGTTCGACAGCTAGCTGTGCTGACAGCTAGCTCAGAGCATGGAGGCTGTCTTCAGATTCTGTGTCTTCCTCTCTCTCTGGCCCTCCCCTGCTCATGCTATCTCTATGTCTCAAAAGCAAACATTAAAAAAAATTTTTAATTGTTTTTTAAAGTAGGCTTTATGCCCAATGCAAGACCTGAACTCATGATCGTGAGATGGAGAGTCCTGTGCTCTACCCACTGAGCCAGATAGGCACCTGACTTCTACCTCAATTTACATCCTACCATTTACTACTTGTAAGACTGGAATGGAAGCTCCATGACTTTGTTTTGTTCACTGCTGTATTTCCAGCATCTAGAACAGTGCAAGTAAACAGCAGGAGATCAGTATATGTATGATACACATTACAAAAAAATCACTTGACTTCCTTGGACCTGTTTCCTCATATGTAAATGAAAACAGTAAGGTTTATCTGCTGGTATAATATGCACATAAAGCATCTGGTAGGTATTTAAGAATTAATAGACCTGACTCCTAGTTTAGTGTTCTTTACAAAAGACCACCCATTCTTTCACTTCTTCTAGGTTCTAAGGAAGTAGCTGAGAACAAATGTCTGTACAACTGCCAGGCAAGCTGGGTGGTAATCAGAAAGGGGGTGGGAGGGGGGAGGATAAAGAGCTAAATCCTTGCCTCAGTCAAGTAGTCAGCTGTTCTCTTTACTATTCTGCCATAGCAGATAGCAGGCAAAGGATCTTTTATCTGACTGCTTATTTCAAAACAGAAAGTCTTATTAAGTAGGGAAGCACCTAATCTATTCTTGTAAAATGCAACAAGAAGAGGGAGGAATACTGAAAGGTAAATGAAACAATAAGAGAAGAACAGTGAGGTGAGAAGATCCAGAGTACCTATACTAATTCAACTTAAGAATGGCCTCTGTCCCATTTCTCTGTAACTCAGCATGTTCTTTCCAGTAAATCTAATTATGGTGGATGAAGCAGTCTTTTAACTAGTAAGTACTACCAGAGATAGAGACAAAAAGTTTATGTCATTAATAAGTAGAAACAAAAGTTAAAAGCAAAGGGAAATGGTACTACAAATGGTACCATCAAGAAAGTGAAAAGACAACTCCTAGAATGGAAGCAAATCTCTGCAAATCATATAAAGGATGTGCATCCAAAAACACAAAGAGCTTTTATTACAACTCAGTAATAAAAAAGATAAATAAGTCAATTTAAAAAAAATGGGCAAAGGACCAGAGCAGACCTTTCTCCAAAGAAGATACATAAATGATCAGTGAGCACACGAAACAATGCTTAACATAGTCATTAGGGAAATGCAAATCAAAACTATCACAAGATACCATTCCATACCCACTAGGACGGCAAGGACAATAACAGATTGTGCACAGATATGGCCTGGTGAGGATGTGGACAAACTGCAACTCTCATGCACTGCTAGCAGGAATGTCAAATGATGCAGCTGCTCTTGAAGTGGGGAGGTTCTTCAAATGCTAAACAGAGAGCTACCATATGACTTAGCAATTCTACTTCTAGGTGTATACCCAAGAGAACTGAGAACATATGTTCACACAAAAACTCGTACATGAAAGCCTGTAAGAGCATTATCTAGAATAGCCAAAAAGTGAAAACAACCTAAATATCTGTCAACTGATGAACAGATAGACAAAATGTAATAGATCCATACAGTAGAATTTATCAATAAAAATAAAATACTGATACATGTTGCAATGTGGATAAACCTTGAAAACATTACACTGGGTGAAAGAAATGAGATACAGAAAACTATGATTCTAAGAGTAGAAGAATTTTTAATGCAAATAAAGATTACTATGATAAATACTAGTCATTAGCCAATCACAAATGCTTAAGACTTTAGGAAGGCAGCAATAATTGAATAATTTTTAACTGAGTGCCATACATAATGGTCATTTAACATTTTTTATACAAAAAATTCATTCTTTTCCAGAAGAGCTGGGAAAAAGAGAACTCAGTGGAGTATATAAACAAGTCAGTCCTTATATGATCAAAGGAACTTGCTAAAACGCAGGAAGAAATATATGCATATTTTAATTACTAGGTAACACAATGAGGACAAAGTAGATGATCTTTAAGGTTTTTTTTACTCTGAAATAAAGATGGAACTTCCATATAACGAACTTATTATACAGTAAATAAAAGAGAAGAAAGTTGTTTCATAAAGCAAGAGACTGGTCTTCAAGAAACTTTAAGTGAAAAAGGTATAAAGTATGTTACCTTTTGCATTAGAAAGGGGCAGGAGATTGTGTGTGTGCTTATGCGCATATGTGTACAAGTATCCAGGCAAGTACGTTTTGGGTAATCTGTATAAAAATTAGCTTTGGAAAAATATATAAGAAACTGCTAACACTAGGGCTGTCTGTGAGGAGGGTAAGAGAATAGTGGGAGGTGAGAAGAAGGGAAGCTTTCCTCAGTTCACATTTTTGTGTATTTTGAGTTCTGAGTAATGTGAATGTATGGGCATTAAAAGGAAAAATTAAAAGTACTTTACCTTGCACCATTGTTCCTAATGACTTCCACAGTTTCTTCAACAAAATATCGATCCTTGACATATGCAAAAATATCATCACAAATTTCATGTAAGCGTGAACGATGGGTAAGGTTGGTCAAGTATAAAACTGGAATAATTAGTGGTTCTGGAAAACTCTGAAGATTCTGTCTTGCTTTTTTTTCTGACTCAAGTGCTTCCTGATAGGTCAGTCCAGGTCTACCCGTCACAGCACAACTCCATACAAGACTGTTGCACAGAATGGTTCGTTCAAAAAAGTCACTGATTAAAAAACAAAAACAAAAATCCATTCATTACCTATTTCACAAATTTTATCACATTTTATCACGTTATAAAGTGATAAAGGATTGTCCTTTCATTGCAAAATTTTACATAGAATCATAGAACAAGGGTTTAGTAACTGGTCAACTTACACATTAATACAAGCCTAAGAAAAAGTACATTTAAACTAGACACATATTTTGCAATTAAACGTACATTCAGCCAAAATTGAATTTTGATTTCTGTCACTTTTGAAATCGGGAGTAAACTGCAAATAAATTCAACCTCTCTTTTTTCTTCTAATATCGAAGCTTTTTGTTCCAAAGCAGCCAAAACACTAGAGACAATTTAAGCATTTAACCATGAACTTTTAAGGGCTTTAAAATAATAGTGAAAAATTAGCAAATCTAAGCATCTAGTGATGAGAAAGGTCAAGCTAATTATAGTACTTACATAATGAAAAATCATAGTTATTAAACAGTATGAGGAGAGTTCTTAAATAACATGCTTACAAGAAAAAAAAAACCTTTCCAGTTTGATTCACTCCTATATTTTTGTAAATTTTTAAAAATGTTTTATTTATTTTTGAGAGAGAGCAGGAGAGGGGTGAAGAGTGTTGGAGACAAAGGGCCCAAAGTGGGCTCTGCACTGAGGGCAGGGAGCTCATTGGGCTCCAACTGACAAACCCTGACATTATGACCTGAGACTAAGTGGGGCGCTCAACTGACTGAACCACCTAGGCACCCCACCTCCTGTATTTTTGAAAGTAAACTTACCAAAACAATATACATTATATGGTCCCACTTGCATCAAAAAGAAAGAAGGCAGGCAGGTATAGAAAGATAACTTAAAGAAGTATAAAAGATTTCTAGAATGTTCCACAAAAATCAAAGAAAGAACTACAGAGTAGGGATGGGCCTGGGGGACCAATCTACTGAGTGCTTTTCTGCACTGTTAGAATTTCTTAATATGAGCCTTTCTTTTAAAAATTCCTATCAGTCACTTTTAAAATGCAAGAGATTCATAATATGGAAAAATTTTGAATGTGTGTTAAATAGAAAAAACTCAAATCACTGAATAACACAATCCCATATACATTAATTAGAGTGACAAAAATATGTATTTATACAAATACTATACACGGGTGTTCCTTATGGAGAAAGGGAGGGACTGGGAAAGAAAGAAAAGGAAAACTTGTTATTCTAAATATTTAAATATTGTTTGAAGTTTTATAAGGATCATGTACTTGCATTACTTTTTATAAACACATTTTAGAACAGAGGTTACACATATGTAAAAAGAGTAATAATGGTTGCCTCTAAGTGGTAGGTCATGGGGTATATGGTATCATGTCAGGGAGACAGAGTACTGAGGAGCAATAAGCACTATTTAGATGTGTTGATATTGTTCAAAATACCAAAGAGAGCAATGGCACAAATGCCACAAACTCCACTAAACATGTGTTACTGGGCGTTAGCAACCCCTGGTGTACAGCTGCCCTTCTACACTCAGGTTTCCACCTCCTCTTGCAAAGTGTTTGTACTGTTTGTTGCCCCTGTGTCTATCTACTCTGCAAAGTTGTTATAGCCCTGTTGTGCACAAAGATCTACACTCAGGAGGAGGGAGACAGGGCCCACTACCACAGTGGCCATTTTAAAGCAAGCAAGCAAAAAAAAAAAAAAAAAAAAAAAAAAAAAAAAAAGCCCAAGGGCTATTACTCTCTATTCATCACCCCCTAGCAGTATGGCGGCACCATCTCTAACATTTTATACCTTCACTTTCTCACACTTCTGTAATTCTGCTTTTCACTCATTTGTCATACACATTCAAGTACTTGTTAATAATAATAACTCCTGGGGGTAGGTTACAGTGTCTCTCAATTTCTGTAAGAATATAAAATCATGAAAATTTTACAGGAAGCCTATTTTACCATTGTGAGCAAAAATTTATAAAGTATAAAACACTGATTTATATAAATATGTGTAAGGAAATATAGATTATTACATCTCCAATTTATTTTTTTTTATATTTATTTACTTCTGAGAGAGAGAGAGAGATGGCGTGTGAGTGGAGGAGGGGCAGAGAGAGAGGGAGATGCAGAATCTGAGGTAGGCTCCAGGCTCTGAGCTGTCAGCACAGAGCCTGATGTGGGGCTTGAACCCATGAACCATGAGATCATGACCTGAGCTGAAGTTGGATGCTTAACCAACTGAGCCACCCAGGCACCCCTACATCTCCAATTTATTAGCACTTCCTTCAACAATCTTCTTTACCAGAGATGAGCTTACTACTCGCCTGGAGGCCAAACTTACCTATCCACCTGTTTTTGTAGTTTTATTGGAACACAGTCACACCCATACTTTTATGTATACTTCATGTACCTATGAAGTTAGATAGGTACAACAGACACTATGGCCTACAAAGTCTAAAATTTGATTATCATCTGGCCCTTTAAGAGTTTGATGACTTCTGCTCTTTACCATTCTTTCTTCCTTTCTTTCTTTTTTTCCCCTTTCTTTTTTTTTTTTTTTTACTGGAAGGAGTGACAAAGAATTATAGTCATCTTTAATGCACCACAATTCCTGCCTGGACAGCATTTTCATTTTGATGAGTCATTAATAAGAACAAAATATTCTGCTTACATTTATAGTATATCTGATGTTGGGAAGAAGTTTCCATAGATTACTTCTGGCCCCCATACATTTTTGTTTTTTAATTTACATCCAAGTTAGTTAGCATATAGTTCAATAATGATTTCAGGAACAGAATCCAGTGACTCAACCCCAACATTTAACACCCACTGCTCATTCCAACAAGTGCCTTCCTTAATGCCCCTTGACTTTACCATTATTTCTTAGGGAAAACTTGCTTCTGAGTTAGCAGGTCAACTATTGGCAAGAACACACCTCTAATTAATATAAACTCAACCAACTCTCTGGTGAACAAACTAAGGAACAAAGAGCAACATACTATTAACTTACAAGGTTATTTGAAAAACTAAACATCTAGTAGAATAAGATTAAGAATGAAGTGACATAGAATGGCTAAAATTAACAACACAGAAAATGAGATGTTGGTGAGGATGTACAGAATGGGAACCCTCTTATACTGTTGGTGGGAATGCAAACTGGTATAGCTATTCTGGAAAACAGTATAGAGGTTCCTCAAAAAGTTAAAAATAGACTACCCTATCATCCAGGAATTACACTACTAGGTATTTACCTAAAGGATACAAAAATAGTTAATTGAAGGAATACATATATCCAGATGTTTATAGCAGGATTGTCAACAAAAGCCAAATTACAGAAAGAGTCCAAATGACTCTGATGAATGGATAAAGAAGAGGTAGTATGTGTGTATGTATGTATGTACATATACATACACAATGTAGTATCACTCAGCCATTAAAAAAAAAAAAGAAATCCTGCCATTTGCAGTGACATAGATGGAACTAGAGACTGTTATGTTAAGTGAAATATGTCAATCAGAGAAAGACAAATACCATGTGATTTCACTCATATGTGGAATTTAGGAAACAAAGCAAATGAATATAGGCAGGGAAAAAAAAGAGGCAAACCATAAAACACACTTTCAACTCTAGGGAATAAACTGAGGGTTGCTGGAGGGGAGGTGGTCAAGGCATGGATTAAATAGATGATAGGTATTAAGGAGAGGCACTTGTGATGAGCCTTGGGTGTTGTCAGTGATGAATCACTAAATTCTACACTAGAAACTAATATTACATTATATGTTAACTAACTGGAATTTAAATAAAAACTTGAAACTAAAAAAAAAAAAAGAATGAAGTGACTAAAAACCAGAAGCCAAATATAATTTAGAAAAGGTAAAAACTTAAGGGACAAAACTATATCAACTAGACATAAGAAAGACCCAACACAATACTGCATAAAAGATCTAAAGGACATAAGAAAACTCCTCTGTCCATTAAAAATAATTAGTATAACTGAGCAATGTAGCCACTGGTTAAAAATGAACAGCATATAATATGCAAGAGAAGGAACAGCATATAATATGCAAGAGAAGGAAAAGTACAACTTATAAACTTAGAAAAGTAGCAACTGCTAAAAAACAGCATGGATTGTTCTAATAATGTCCTCTGCTGACAGGGTTACAAAGCAGGAAATGAAGAGATCTTGGGCATGGCTGATGAACAAGCCTTATGTTATATAGAGAAAAACCAGCTAGATGAAAATTACATTTATTACGTTTATCCACAAATGGTCAGGAGGAAAGAGATTAATTAAAAATATGTTTCATTTAAAGAAAAACATTTAATGAAATATTACTCTGCAGTTTACTTAGTGCTATCTCAGACTTTGATAATGACACATAAGGCAGGCTCCTAAAATCTGCAGATGCACTAAGGTAGGGAACAGCAATAAAGACTTTTAAAATCTAGAGACTAAAATCTTAAATAAATCAACAAAAGTGAAACATTATGGTAGTTTAACAAAAGTCCCGGCTTCACAATAATGGATGTGAAAAAGGCAAATTTTAAGTGAACTGAAAATTCACACTTCTAAGCCTTTTTATAGTTTCCTTAGCTTAAAAAGTATCTTTAGAGCATTCTCTGCTTAAAATGTCCTTTGTCTCCATTCTGTGTCTTGATAGCTCCATCTTTCAGGACCCAACTCAGATGTTCTCTCCTTATTTGAAGCCTTGTAACAGCTCCATTTTCTATGCTCCCATTACACTGGCTTCATAGCATATATGTGATTTATGCCATTGTGTTATACATTCATTTCTCACTAGAGCGACAAATTATCTCAGTATCTCCAGATTCTCCAAAGTATAGTGTCAAAGAGTCATAAACAAACATACTCTCCACTGACAGTCCACATTTATTTTTGTGTGTATCTAGATAGAGAAAAATATACACAATATGAATGCGAACGAGAAAAAGTGTCTGAATCTCAGCTTACCACTTGTAGAATGTGACTAAGTTACACAACCTTACTGAACCTGGTTACCCTCTATAAAATGGGGATATCTTCCATGAACAGTTAATATGAAAATTAAATACAATATAATAAGATAATACCGAGTGTATGTGCACTCAATAAAGAGTCTCAATTCTAACTGCTCAGGTACCATATTTGCAAAGAGATCCTAAAAAAATATATATAGAATAACCAATGTGATAGAGGAACAATGTCAGAAGAACACATAAGAGACTTGAGAGTCTTTGAAGAAAAAGTGTGGCATTGGGAAGGGTAGGAAGAGGGATTAGCTGCAGAAACATTACCAATGAACTCCCAAAATCTAATTAGGATTACCCAAGCATAAAATATTACCAGCTGCTCAGTGGTAGACTATCTGCAAAGAGGGTTGAAGGTAGGTACACTCCTTTTAAGTAGGATTTTGGTACTTGTTTCTCACGAGAGGTAGAGTTTATTTCACTGCCTCTTTAATCTGGGCTAGCCTTGAGATTAGCTTGGACCAACACAATACAGAAATGACACTGAGAACCTTCTGCTCTCACTCTGTTGGAACCCTGAGACCAACACCTAAAGCAGTCCATGTAAGACTATTTTTTTTAATTTTTTAAACATTTTTTCAAATTTACTTATTTTGAGAGAGACAGAAAAGTGTGAGGGGGATAGGAAATAGGAGGGGGGAGAGGGAGAGAATGAGAATCCCAAGCAGGCTCTGTGCTGTTGGCACAGAGCCCAACATGGGGCTCGAACCCTCGAAACCACAAGATCATGACCTGAGCTGAAACCAAGAGTCTGATGCTTTACTGACTGCGCCATGCAGGTACCCCATGTTAGTCTTCTGAAGATGAAAGACCATATGGTCAGAAAAGCCATCCCAGTATTAATATATCATCACATTGTACACTTTAAAAATCTTACAATTCTATTAGTCAATTACACCTCAATAAAGTGAGAACACACATACACAAAAGAAAAGCCATCCCAGCTGAGGTCCCTGACCTATGACTGAGGCTACTTCTTGAAACTCTAACCAGCATCAGCCTAGCTTTCAACTGACTACAGCTAAATGAGCACAGACCAGCAGTAATCACACTGGCAATCCACAGAATAGTGGATGATTATTTTGAGCACTAAGTTTTAGGTTATCTTGCTAAACAATAAATGATAGATATATTCTGTCTGAAGAAAGAATGTTACTAACACAAAACATGGTAGCGCACTAAGTGAATAAAAAGTAAAACTCAAGGGGGAGCCTGGGTGGTACCATCAGTTGAGTATCCAACTTTGTCTCAGGTCATGATCTCAAGGTTTGTGGGTTTGAGTCCCGTATCAGGTTCTCTGCTGTTATTGTGGAGTCTGCTTCTGGTCCTCTGTCCCACCCCCCCTCGCCCTCCCCCACTCATTCTCTCTCAAAAACAAATTTTAAAAAGTAAAAATAAGGAAAGCATTTAGGAATCTGTTCTACCATTTAAGAAAAAAAGACTCATGGACCCAAACATCTGGAACATGTAGCAGATACACCGCTAAAGGGGAGCTGAAAACCTAATCTGAAGACACTAGTTATGAAGATTATCCAACTTTCCTTAAAAACTTCATGCTTTCACGGGGTACCTGGGTGGCTCAGTTCAATTACACGTCCAACTTCAGCTCAGGTCATCATCTGTCATTATCTCATGGTTCGTAGGTTTAAGCCCCACATCAGGTTCTTGCGTTGACGGCTGAGAGCCTAGAGCCTGCTTCGGATTCTGTGTCTGTCTGTCTGCCTCTCTGCCCGTCTCCCACTCACATGGTCTCTCAAAAATAAATAAGCATTAAAAAAAAGACTCCATGCTCACTAAACAGCCTTCAGATAATTATTAGATTTCATACACAGCTGATTATCAGCATAACTGGTCTGTATGAAGGACATTTTCTCCCCACTGTAAACTAATGGTATCCTAGTTTGTACATTGAATATCTAAAGCTTAATCCCTGGGCATATAGTAAAGAAGTCAAATGTCTGAACAGACAGTAGAGTGGTGTCTACCAAAAGATCTAGGCAGCAAGCTTGAATTTGAAACAGTGTCCTATGATTTTGGGGCACATTTCTGCAAACTTCAACAAATAAGAGGAAGAATTCTCCATAATATGTATGATGTAGACCATAAATAAGAACATAAACTCTAGAGTCTTAGGTGAGTAAAGTCTAATCCCACCAACTGTTAGATACATGGTTTTTGTCACGGATCTTAGAACTTAAGTCTCTTGATCCCAAATTCAATTTCCTCATCTATAAAAGAGGGCTGCTGAAAGGATTGAATTAACAAATGAGGAGCTGATGAACCATGAAAATTGGGTGCTTTATAAGCCAGTTAAACACCTTTCACTGGTAAGCCAGGTTGAAACATAAGCTTGTCTGTCACTGACAGAGTCCTACGTTTTGTATGAAAAGTGTAATTCACTTAAAGATGGTAAACACATTCCAATTCCAAGGGTCTAAGTGGCTGGGAAAAAAAAAACCAAAAAAAAACGGGTAGTTTTATTTAGGAGACTGAGTCATTGGGTAACACAACTAATCATCTTCCTAGCCTACAAATCAGGAATTTCCAGTATTCAGATCTGACTGCACCATTTTTTTTTAAACAATCCATAGCCCTAAATCAAAACAAAATTGTCAGCTAACAAAATTACAAAATACATTTTTATCTTATCTAATAGACTGAAGTACATGCTTTATTCTGTTCTCTTTGCCTATAAGCTCAGTTTTTGTTTTTTTGGTTTGAGGGGATAAAATCTTTTTTTAAGTATAATTGACACAATGTTACATCAGTTTCAAGTGTTCAATTTAGTGATTTCACAAGTTTATACATTATGCTATATTCACTACAAGAATAGTTACCATCCATCCCATAACACTGCTGTTACAGTATTACTGAATGTAGAGTGTAGTTTTTTTTAATCTATTTTTTTCTAGATTGCACATATAAGGGAGATCATTGGTCTGACTTATTTCACTTAACAAGGTCAGTCCAGTTTGTATTAAATGGCAAGATTTCATTCTTTTTATGACCGAGTAATATTCTATTGTATATATACCACAATTTCTTTATCTGTTCATTCACTGATGAACACTTAGGTTGTTTCCATATCTTGGCTCTTCTAAATAATGCTGCAATGAACATGGGAGTGCATATAGATTTCCAAATTAATGGGGTTTTTATAGAAAAAAAATTTTTTTAATATTTGTTCATTTTTGAGAGACAGAGACATAGTGTTAGCAGGTGAGCAGCAGAGTGAGAGGGAGACACAGAATCTGAAGCAGGCTCCAGGCTCTGAGCTGTCAACACAGAGCCCGACATGGGGCTTGAACTCATGGACTATGAGACCATGACCTGAGCAGAAGATGGATGCCCAACTGACTGAGCCACCCAGGTGTCATTAATGGGTTTTTAAAATTTGGACAAATATGCAGAAACAGAGTTGTCGATTATTTGGTAGTTCTATTTTTAAGTTTTTAAGGCACTTCCATACAGTCTTTCACAGTGGCTATGCCAATTTGCATTTCTACAAACAGTGCACAAGGGTTCACCTTTCTCCACATCCCATCCAGCAACTGTTAGCTAGTCTTTTGGAGAATAGCCAATGTAATAGGTATGAGGTGGGATCTAACTGTGGTTCTGATGTCCATTTCCCTGATTAAGGATGTATATTGTCTTTTCATGTACCTGTTAGCCACCTGTAGGTCTCTTTTGGGAAACGACTTATTCAGATCTTCTGCCCATTTTTAGTCAGATTTTTTTTTCTTACTGAGTTGTAGTTCTTTATAATTTGAATATTGGCCCCATACTGGATATATAATTTGCAAATATTTTCTCCCATTCAGTAGGTAACCTGTTTGATGTTTTCTTTGGCTGTGCATCTTTTTAGTTTGATATAGAACCACTTGCTTATATTTGCTCTTGTTGCTTTTGCTTTCAGTGTTGGATTAAAAAATAAATCATCACCAAAAACTAGGTCATGGAGTTTACTGCTTAGGAGCTTTCCTTTAGGAGTTTTATGGTTTCAGGTCTTGAATTTAAGTCTTTAATTCATTTTGAGTTTATTTTTGTGTAGAACACAAAAACAATAGTCCAGTTTCATTCTTTTGTACATTAGCTTATTCATTTGCCTACCATTAATGTGCTATTTTTAATGAGTCTTCTTTACTTCTGGAAAGCAGGTCAAACAAGAGTTAGCAATTAGTTAAAGAGCATGTAGTTCAAATAAACAACAACCAAAAAAGGGTTTGTACTGTATAATCACCAAGGATCCATCCTAGTCACAGTCCCTGTCTCAAAAAATTCTTGGTCTAGGAAAAGAGAAAATGTGAGGCAACAAATGTCTTGCATTACCATGCAATAATAGATCTTACACTAGATAAAATGGAGGGATGATCACTGCTTCATAGGACAAAGGAGAAAGTGTTAGGCTATTGTATCTAGTAAGATAAAGACAGAAAACTAACAATTAAAAGGTCACTGGGAACCTCTACTAACCAGATCAAGAAAAAGTTACTTTGCATTGTGTTGCAAAACAAAAAAACCAAAAAAACCAACAAGGCAGGGAAATGCAGAAAATCTGTTTGAGACTGTTTAAAGTAGAAAAAGTTATATGTGAGAAACAAAAACCTGAGCAAAGAGGTGAGCATGGTGGTCTCTACACAAATACAAAAGACAAATATTCATTTAATGTACTTAAAGGATAATCTTCAAACAAATTCACATAATGAATGAGTAAAAACAAGTTTCCTTCTCCAGACTTGCACCAAGGGTCAGGTTATCATAATACTAAGGATCATCATATACCAGACACCATGAATGCAATTTTGGAAAGATCTCCCTGTAATCATCTAAAAGAGAGAAAGTAATAACACAATTAAATGTCAGTCTTCTTCCAATTTTGCCAATTCAAAGTCACAAAGATTAATACCTAACAACATCAGTAGTTCTGCTTTGTTTGGGATAAATGATATTCAATATCTTTGCTCCCAAACCAATGGCTTCTCCTGAACTGCTTGTTAATTCCAAAAACCCAAATACTTCAGCACAGATAAAACAACAAAAACAAAACAAAACAACAAAAAAATTAGCTATTTAAAAAAATCTGTTAATGTTACAAGACTACAAAGGACACAGTTCTTTACTATTAGTGGAAGGTAGTAGGTTTGGGATACCAAAAATCTCTTCCTTTATTTCAACATTTCAGATTTCTCCATGATTATGGTAAGTCATCAAGAACCAAAGTGTATAAAAAGCTTAATTCAAAAAAGATACAGCCATATTCATGCTCCCTTCTGAAGTGAGAAAAGCGTCTTCCAAAGAGCAGATTGCTTATATCAAGGTGGAAACGTTTGAAACTTAAGCCGGTTTGTTGGCACTGTTAAGTACATTTTTTAAACTTAGAATTATTACCAAGGACTTTAATTTATGAAAGAAAGAAAGAAAGGAAGGAAGGAAGGAAGGAAGGAAGGAAGGAAGGAAGGGAGGAAGGAAGAAAGAAAGAAAGAAAGAAAGAAAGAAAGAAAGAAAGAAAGAAAGAAAGAAATCATCCTTGTCAAGTTACCTAATCCAAATTCACTTAAGTAGTTACAAGAGTGAACTCTGTTTGAGTTAACAAAACAAGTCTGTACAGGAGCAGTGTTAAGATGTACACTCCTATATAAAAGTACTGTCTGCTGAAGAACTTCTCTAGATATAACATGTCCATGTGTGACTCTTGCTCTGAAGCTGAAGAAAAAAAAGAAACCTTACTTAAAATAAAAGCTCAAAGGAACTGACTTTTCTAACTTCACCACTCATTTCTCAGACAGGTGCAGGCTTTGCCTAAAGCCCTCCCTTAATCACAAAGCCTCCACTCCGAAAAGGTGCCTCCTACACACAATTTATTTGGTTGCTGTAACACTTGGTTTCTAAGCCACAAAGAGATTCCTTCTGAGCGGAAAGGATAAAGCATAAGAAAAAGGGAGGATCAGACTCTTTCGTTGATTGACCAATTCAGGTTCTCACTTGGAGATCCCGTTTAAACACACATCTCTAAAACACCCCGGGGTTTGGTGTCACAGGACGAGGGGATCTCCTGGGATAAGCCAAGCGAGGTACTGAAAATTTAGGAGTTGAAACTACACACACAGCAGCTCCGGATTCTTATCAAAACAATAGCGAGTGGCACATGTCAGACAGCCCACATGCGCAAGGGGATAAAGAGGAGACTGGCTGAGACTGGAGTTGAACTTGTCTTAGCCCCCTCCCCCAACGCCCATCTCCGCCTTTGGGGCTACGCGAAAATGATAACTAGGGGTGTCCAGCGCCCGGTTCTCTCCCCCGTCTTCCCTCCCACTCCCGCCCGAACCCGACTTCTTCCTCACCAAGGTCTCCCGGGGGCGGAGACGCCGAGTTCTCCGGGGCCGGGAGTTAGTCACCAAGAAGAGGCGGTGACAGAGGCTCGCGTCGCACACTCCGAGGCCTAGCCGCACCGGACGAGAGCCCGCCGGTGGAGGCTCTCGTGTCCCGCCCTCCCAGACCCCCCCCCCCCCGCCGTGGGCCCGCCGGGTAACCCCCTCCCTCTCCTAGTCTCAACTCCGCTCTCTCCTTTCTCTCCTTCTCCCTTAGGCTGCTAGCTCCAACGTCAGTCTTCACTCCCGACCGAGGAAACGGCGCCCAGTCCGGCCGTTTCCTGCCCCCGGGAGCGGGGATTCCCTCCCCGGGCCGGGGGACGGCGGCCCCAAGCCGCTGACCCGAGCGGGGATCCCCTCGGCCGCCGGGCGGGGATCCCGGAACTAGCCCCGGAGTGCGCGTGTGGCCGAGGCGGGGAGGAGCGACGCGGGGAGTTTCCGCTGCCTGGTAGCCGGGCGGCAGCCGCGGCTGGAAGCGGTCCCCACCACCGGACGAGGACCCCAGTTTCGCTCTCCCCACGCACGCCAACAGCGGGTCGCACCGCCCGGGAACCCCGCGCAGTCACCGTCGGGCTTGGGGTGGGGTAGGAGGAGAGGGCAGTTGGGGGAGAGGGCAGAGAAACGCGGGCCCCGCGGCCAGCCGTCACTTTCAACTCGCCCCGCCAGAAGCCCAAGGCGAGGAAAAGAAGAGACAAAAGGACGCTGGGGAGGGAGTCCCCACACGCCCTCACACCCCCCGCGCCCGGCCCGGCCCTTACTCGTAGTGGCGGAAGATCTCGTTGGTGACTTTACAGTAGAAAACTTCCTCGTCCGGCCGCAGGTCCGCGGGCGGCTTCTGTCTCACAAACGGCTTTCGGTGTAGCAGCGGCATCTCCTGTCCGCCCGCGGGCTCGCCCGGACCCTCTGCCGCCCGCGTCGGCCCCGCTTCCCTATCAAAATTGGAGGGAAAGGAAAGCCGGTAAGCTGGGGAGCGCTCGGCGGCGTGGGCCGGTCCGCGCGCCCGGGGAAACTCGGCTGCCTTTTGTGTGACTGACGCCCGCGGCTGCCACCGGGGCCGAGGTCACTCCGGCCGCTACTGGGGTACTGAGTGAGCAGAGCCGCCGCCTCAGCGCTCCCAGCGCGCCCCACCTCCGCACGCCTGGCGGCCGGCTCACAATGGGGCCG
>NC_043708.1:59893037-59916024 GCF_006229205.1 Suricata suricatta | reverse complement strand
CTTGGCGCGCAGCCGGCCGGCCCGACGCCGCGAGGAGCTCGCTGCGGGCGGACCGCGGCGCCGCTCCGCTTTGTTCCCCCGCTCGCTTACACTTCCCTGTCGGCGCCGGCCGGCTTGCGAGCGACCACACGGAGCCCCTCACCTGCGAGCACGCCGACTGCCACTTGTCCCCCTTTTCAACTACAAGGGCAGCGAGGGGAGACTCTGTCCTCCCGGGGGGTAGCCTCTCGCCGGCCGCGCCGCACCGCCGGCGGCCGCTTCTCTCGCTGCCACGGCCTGGCTCCGCGCGGGGGATCGCGTCCCACCGCCACTTCCCCGCCTCTCCGAGCTCCTGGGAAGTTTCTGATCTACTTTCGGCTCAGAAGGAGGAAGAGCTGTTGGGAGGAGCTTTTCACTTCTCGCTTCTACCTTTTTATTGGCTACTCGATGACTTTTACAGCCTGTCACTGATACAGGAAGAGACGGTGGAGAGCCTGGGAGAGCTACATTATTAATTAATGGAGCAACCCCTTGTGTAGAATCAGAAGCATCCTCCATGTTTGAGATTATCAGCCAAGAGATCTAGGGAAGACGCTGGGGTTTCATAAACACATGGCTAACAAAGTAAAGCCTTCATCTTCAAGTCTGGCACCGTCGCTCGGTTTCACTGTGGGCAAAGGATTCCAGTTAAGATTTAACTTTTATTTTAAGATAGAAAAAGAAATGAGAAATACAAAATATAAACTATTTTGATGTGTTCTTCAAAATTGGAATTTCCATGTCTAAAAAATACTCTGCTTGTGTAAACGTCCTTCTTGGAAAGAAAATACCTTTTCTTGACAGCAGTTCTCTTTAATATTTAAAGAGGGCAATTCAGAGAGCAGAGGAAAAGACCCAAAAAAGTATATGTTGGAGAATGTCATCATGCCTATGTATATTTAAAACTAAAAAACACACCTTTAGAAAGTAGTATTTGTAATGCGCCGCTGAAAATATTTTGCAAAGTATCAATATTTAATTCAATCATACAGAATTTTAGATTATGATTTGTTAGTGAAATTTACCTGAAAGCAACTTTACCATATTCAAAATTTCCACTTGTAAAATTAATTGTAATGCACATAATACATGTGACTTTTGAATTAAAAAGAATTTTTGAAACTACAAATAACTCCAAATGTTTGCCAGTTTGTTTTAAATGGTCCTTTTTCGACTGCCCTTGACATTTGCTTATTTGCGGATTAACATGTAAGAGTGAGTCTAAAAGCAAGTTTGAAGAACAGTCCTACAAAAAAAGAACATAACTAAGTACCAATAATGCAAAATGATAATAGTTATAGAAACAATGTGGGATCATCTTTATATCTTCAAATAAGTACATGTGTACGTTAGAGCAGAAAATGTAAGGAATCTATTCAAATTGCAAGAAAATTTTTTAACTTTTTTCATGATACATTTATGGCAGCTAGCAAAATAAAATTTTGTGAAAGACACAATATGCTTTGAGTGTTTTAAAAATCATTAATAAAATTAATGTACCTTTCTGTACAAATATAGAAGTCACAGAGGCTTGGAAGTGTTCTCAGTACTGAGTATATATATTCTTTAGTCTGGATAAGCTCTTCAAAAAATTATGCATTCGGACATTTTAACTGACCTCTGACTAGTACTTGAATGACAATTTAGAATTCCCTACCTAGAAAGTATTTTATCTTCCAGGTGGAAAATTTAGAGCCCACAAAGGTAATCTCAACAGGGGAACCAGAAGGATGTATAAATTTACAACTGTTAATGAAGCATCACTGTCACAATTTAAAGTCCCAACTTAACTGTTAAGCTAAAAACAGAGGAACATTTCTCTGATTATATGTTTATATTTTAGAGCTCACAAAATTTTTTAAGTTTTTATATAAATTCTGGTTAACACAGTGTAATTTTAGTTTCAGGGGTACAATATAATGATTCAACACTTGCACACATCACCTGGTGTCTTAGAGCTCACTATTTGATAAGGTGTTAAAATTGTCTTAAAATCAGGATAAAAAATAGTGTCAACTTTATTTTTATTAAATGCAAATTTTTAAACCATTGGATTCTTTTTAGTGCTAACTTAAAATTGGAATTTTATCTACTTTACTAAAATAGAAAGTAGTACCCTTCTACCATACTCAGATCTCAATACTATCATCCTAAGTAACTCGGTTCTCTGAATTACATACATAGGATTTATTTTAATGATTTGTGATATTTAATACATGTTATATAGTTGTTCATTGTTAATTCACAATAATGTAAGTTTGGTGAGTTATAATATTTGTTTAGTGGGGTGCTTTTTGTTTTTTTGAGTAGGCTTCCCATCCAGCGCAAAGCTCAGTTAGGGGCGTAAACTCAAGACCCTGAGATCAAGACCCTGAGATCAAAACCAGAGCTGAGATCAAGAGTCTGACACTCAAGCAACTGAGCCACCCAGGCGCCCCTAGTTTAGTTTGGAAGCATTTATCATACTTGATCAAATTGATAGCCTATCTTAATTGTCTCAAAATAATACCTTTTAAAGTTATCTTATACATTTACTACTGAAAGCTTACCTAATGTACTTATTTCATATCTTGATAGCTTTATTAATTACTACTTTATTAAATTATTACTTTATTAATTACTATGTCTAGGCTTTTGAGAATGAAAAGCTTATTGCTATATTCAGGAAGTAGTTAAGAATAATATCATGAAATAAGATTTTGTGTAAAAAAATAATTGAAAATATTGTAAAGGAGCCTATGAAAATTAAAGTATCATGTAAAAAAGATAGAAAAAAAGACAACAATGAAATTAAAATCACTTAATTTTAGCAACTTAAATAAATATTTATCAGGCTTTTCTTATGTGCTAAGACACTGCTACCTCATAGGATACACTATCATTGTAACCTGGCCTTAAAAAAATGTACAATCTTGTAGGGAAGAGATGATGTAAAGACAACAAAAACAAGAATTGTGGAAGTCCTAATGATCATGGGTAATATAATGCAAAAAGAGAAGTAGAAAAGATTAGGAGGAGGCCCCATGATCTGTCCCAAATGAAGTTATCCATAGGGCATGATTTGAAAGACAACAGAAAGCTCTGTTCCAGCATTTCCTCCTGGGTCTCAAGTTGCAATCCCCTACCCTCCATTAGTTACCCCTCTGGGTGAAGACACAAATTGCCTCCACTTACATGTAAAATGTAAATATGCTAGTTTGGCAGGACATATATTAGTCTAATATCTTCAAGACATAGTTTAATATTTGAGAAAGCATGCTTCCTTTTGTATATAAAAACAAATCTATGAAATCATGTATTTTTTAAAAGCTTGAGTTTTTCCTGTCTCCTACTCACTGATTAAGAAAGGGTTTACTTAGGTGGTTTGATGATAGTAATTACTCAGGCTGAAAGAACCTTTGAGAACCCTTAATTCTCTCATTTTGCAGCTGAGGAAACTTAAATTCAGGAACTGAAATCTAGGCCTCTTGACTCCTCGTCCAGTCTCTTTAGACCACACTGCTCTTTACCTTGGATTCAATAATATCCAATTTTCTTGTATACCCATCTCACACTGTATCTATAAATGAGCTAGAATACCATTCCAAATCTTTCCCAAACTGCTAAAATTATGTAAGGGGATAAGATATATTACTCATGATCAGAAATAATTATTTATTTTTGAGAGTTATCCAGGCATTTATTTTTGAGAATGGGGATAACAATAATCCTAAATTTGAAGAGCTGATGAGTCCTATTTCCATGCTTCAGTTAACACATCTAACATCTGTAAACATTTATATCCCTTTCCTCTAAGGAGCAGTTAATAAAAGTACTTGACGTGTACCTTCCCTGAGCTCTGCTGAGAAAGATGTCCTAGATGTATACGCAGGGAATATCTTCAACTTTG
The DNA here is from genome assembly GCF_006229205.1 of Suricata suricatta. Taxonomy (NCBI): domain Eukaryota; kingdom Metazoa; phylum Chordata; class Mammalia; order Carnivora; family Herpestidae; genus Suricata; species Suricata suricatta. The sequence continues at coordinate 59,912,117 of NC_043708.1, read as the reverse complement.
TGACTCCTTTCCTCAATATCTATATCTGTCATCAGTCTCAACTCTTCTTTGTTCTCTTTTTAATATCTTCCTAACTAATTCATGGCATCTGACTTATAAACAATTTCTATATAATGTTTTTTAGAAGCAATGAACATGTTTTCCTTAATATCTGAAGCCACTGGCCCAGTGTTAGGTTAATGGTTCTAAACCTTTGCTGCCCATTGAAATCACCAGAGGGATTTTTGAGAAATACTGATGCCTGACCCATAGCCCAGACCAGTTTAAACAATATCTAGGCGTAGGGATCCAGGCATCTGGAACTGAAAAACCTACTCAGGTCATTCTAGTGTACTGCCAAGGCGCTGATAACTATGCTTAGAGGAGACTGGATTCTTGACACTAAAGTGGTAATATTGGCAAATTTGTGATGCATTTTTTTTATTCAACCCCTCGTGATTAAAGCCATGAATTATGGGATGGTAGTGGCAGTTGAAAGAATAGTCTATGGCCATCATCATTATCACGATAGTTTACATTTAATGAATGATTTCAGCTTGTGAAACATTGTGCTAAATAAGGGCTTTAAATGAGTCATCTCCCAATTCTCACAACAAACTAAGTACTATTTATTATTTCCATTTTACAGATGAACTACTGAAGCTCACAGAGGTTAATTAAGGAGCATACCCAAGATCACACAGCCCAGAAGCAGAAAAACCCAAATTATCAGCTCCAAAATCCATGCTCCTTAATGCTATTCTATATTTCATGGGATTGATTTGGTAATCTAACTCAGATATAAACTGAAACAGGGAACTTGATCCCATGCACTAAACAATTTAAAACTTATAATGATTAACAATGTATGTTAATAATAAAAGTACTAGAGGAATCTATGAAGAATTTAAAAAATTATCTCAGAGTGGGGAAAGCCTAAGTATAACACAACACCATCTATAAAAACACTTTACTATAAACTAAAAATTAAAAATTTTTGCATGACAAAAGCTACTACAAAGTTGTAGAACAATTATCAAACTGGGAAAAATGCAGATTTGCAACTCACTGACAAAGGCTAATTTCCCTAATTATATATTAAATATATAATATATAAATATATAAATTCCTATTGCCCTGTTGTATAAATAATAACAAATCACAACAACCCAACAGAAACAGAAAAGGAAATACAAATAGCTTTAAAACACATAAAAAGATTCTCAACCACACTCATAATAAGAGAAATGCAAATTAAAACTACATTTTTAAGGATAACATTTTTCATCCTTAGGATTTGCAAAGATCACCATCATTTGTTGGTAAGTCTATGGGGAAATAGGCACAACCTCTATGAAGGGCAAATTGACAGTATTTATTCACAATTAGGAATACACATAGAATTCCATCCTCTAGGAAGATATCCACAAATATATTTGAGTAGAAGACTATTTGTTAGGAACAGACTAATATTAAAATTAAATATTAAAATTAATATTTTTTAAAATTAATGGAAGTGTCCAAAATTAGATAAATGATATGTTCACACAATGGAATAGTATGCAGATATAAGAAGGAATGAAGAAGTTAAAAAAAAAAAAGACAAGATGCCTAAAAATATTGGGCACCTGGGTGGCTCAGTCAGTTAAATGTCCGACTTCAGCTCCGGTCACGATCTAGCAGCCCTTGAGTTCAAGCACCACGTGGGGCTCTATGCTGAAAACTCAGAGCCTGGAGCATGCTTCAGATTCTGTGTCTCCCTCTCTCTCTGCCCCACCCCTGCTCATTCATTCTCTTTCTCTCTCTCAAAAATAAATAAACATAAAAACAATTTTTTAGAAAGATGGCTAAAAATATGTATGGGGAATTAAATATGTATATACATTTGGTTGATACATAAAATGCATCTGGATGGATATACAGAAAGATAACACACTGGTTTCCTCTGGGAAAAGGTTTGCTGGTGGACGGGGATAACAGGGAGACTTTTTGCAGTAAAAAGATGAATAAAAATCTGTGAGATACACAGATTAGATGGTAAAGAGGCCAGTCAGGACAGATAGCTGATGTAATAAAATGTTTCATTCACAATTGGAAATAAGTTTTGAACTGCAAATAAAAGTTAAGATGTCTGTGTTAAATATTTTACAGGGTCTAGCACAGTGCCTTTCCCAAAACAGGAGTTCAGCACATTTTTGTTAAATGGATATATAAAATACAAATTTAATTTTATTACAGTGAAAGGAATAGAGTCAAATGGATGGCTGCTTTCATCTTAAGCTGGAGATATAATTTTATTTATTTATTTATCTACCTATTAATCCTTTAAATTTTTTTAAATGTTTATTTTTGAGAGAGAGACAGAGAGACACAGCATGAGGAGGGGAGGGGCACAGAGAGACGGCAGGCACAGAATCTGAAGCAGGCTCCAAGGCTCTGAGCTGTCAGCACAGAGCCCAACACAAGGCTTGAATTCATGCATGGACCACAAGATCATGACCTGAGCTGAAGTCGGAAGCTTAACTGACTGAGCCACCCAGGCACCCAAACCTGGAGACAGAATTTAGATTACATGTTACCAAATAGTCTCTCTAGATTGTTTATGTTAATAATTAGTTATACACCAATTTACAGACCAATCATACTATGTTAGATCAAATAACTTATTTTTGGTTTTTAAAAAGACATACAAGGAACAAGTAGAAGTTTTTAAAATGTGAAATACAGGGTTCTTCTGATTTTTATCAACTGCAAAACTAATTTTTAAGTTTTAGTTTATCTGTAGTAGCTATCAGATAAAAGTTGCACTAATATTTGCCATCTCATTTACTGACTAATTTTTGTTAATACAGGAGTAGAAACTACTGGAATATATTTTGCTCCTCTTTTACTTCCCTTTAGTGTTCAAGCTATAACCTACTATCAGATATCATTTTAAAAATCATTTTACAATTTATTTTTTAATATTTAAAAAAATATATACAACAATGCTTGGAACATGCCAGGCACTCAACCTAAATAGAAAAGTATTATGATCTTCATTTTTCTCATACTATTTCTTATAATATTTAAATAATAATATTTATAATATTTTAGCACAACTGAACTTTCACTCTAGGCTACCAGCAAACTGTTTCTCTCTTCTTAGCATCTAGACACTACATACCTTACATCCAGAAATGAGTTCACCTACCAGAGCAACAAGCATTTGCTTATATCAAGTATAAAGCTCAAACACCAAATATCTTTCTTTTTCTCATTTCAAACTTTCCTCTTAAAATGAAGACCTCATTCCCAGTTCCACTGTTAAAAGCAGAATGACAGCCCTCAAAGATGCCCATGGCCTATTTATTCCTCAGAACCTGTGAAATATGTCATCTTACAAGGCAAAAGAGATTTGCAGATGTGATTAGAGTTAAGGACCTTGAGATGGGAATATACCTAAGAATCTAGATATCTGGATTATCTAGGTGGACCCAATCAAATCACTTGAATCCTTAAAAGTGAAGAAGTTTCTATGAGTGTGGTCAGAGATTGATGACATAACTGAAGAAAGATAAGAGAAATGTTGCTGGTCTGGATTGGAGAAAGGGGGCTACAAACTAAGGAATTTCATAGTCTCTGGAAACTGGAAGAGGCAAAGGAACAGATGTTCCCCTAGAGGCTTCCAGAAAGGTACCTAGCCCACCTATGCCTATGTTTTTGCCCGCTTATGTTTTTGCCCGGTAAGACCTGTGTTGGACTTCTGACCTATCACTAAGTTTCTGGTAATTTGCTAGAGCAGCAATAGAAAATGAACACACCCACTTTTCAGTATGAAAATATTCTTAGTCCTCTGCTGATTTCCATGGCAATAGTGAATGATATCTTTGAACTTTAATGAATGATTTAGCATGTTCAAACTAGGGTTATTAGTAACTCCTTATATTTTCTAAAATGATTCATTCAGTTCTACCCCTTGAAGTTGCAAAAATTCATGTAGTCATTTCATGATGCATCATTACCTTAACCATATACAACCATAAACAATCATAACATACATATAGTCAGAAGTAGCATGACTATAGCAAGAGGATGATTATAAATGGGCAAAGACTTCTTGTTCTCATTAGATTTGATCTCCTCAGACCTCCCTGGGGCTCTCTCTCAGTCAATCATCTTCTTTCTATCTAATACCAAGCTCTCCTTCACCACAGAAATCTCTAACCTTAGGCTATAATGTGGTGCAACTCTCTTTCCTAGGGGAGGGGATTTTTAAGTTCATCTCTCTTTATCTTCAGCATTGTTTCTCTTCTCTTCTTACCCAACATTTGAAAAAGGAAATCTATGCTTCTTATTTCTATTTCTTTCTCAACCCTCCATAGTATCCCTATACTCCCCTAAAACTGCTCTTAATTCTGACACTCTAATCGCCAAATCCGATGGACTCTTGCCAGGAAAGAGTCCACCTGATCACTGTTACTTGACATCTCTTTTATCTTGGTGTCTGTGACACACTCTGCCCTAGCTCCCCTCCAATCTCTCTAAATTCCCTGAGTCTCCTTGGCATCACCTGTTCCTCCTCAACCCATTTCCTAAACTCTAATGTATCTCACCTTTCTTTCATCCATTCTCTTCTCTCATACTCTTGAGAGAAGCTTTCTCAAAATCAACATCTCCTCCTGACTATATAAACTGTCTCTTTCTCATTGGAATATAATGTCTTCTAGGGTCTTCTTGTTTCCTTAGGGACTCTACCATAGCTCTTTTAAGGTTTTTGAGATGAGGAATGACTCATCAAATTGACCTTTTATAAAGATGAATCTGGGTGTGGTATGTAAGACTGATTGGATTGAGTAGTGCCTAGAGTCAGGGAAACCAGTTAAGAAGGCACAGAAGTATCACTATGGAATGACTACAGCCTGAATTATTACCCTGGCAAAAGAAAGGAGGAAAAGCCAGGAGAAATATTTCAGTGGAAGTATTGAAGGACAATACTTGATGACACATGAAGGAAGGGAGAGGAAAAGTCAGACATGACTCAAATGTCAGACCTGGGAGACTAGAAAAGTATCAACATTGTTAACAGAAATGGGGTACTCAGAAAAAAAAAGCTTTGGGAGGAAGATAAAGGATTCAATTTTAGACATGGAACATTAAAGCAGAGATGCCCTATGGGGGAAGACTGGGCTCTGAAACCAAAAGAAAAATCAGGATTGAGGCTATAGATCAAGGAACTGTTTCCAGAAATAGGATAATAAAAGCTACTGAGGTTGATGGATACAATAGTCTCCCTTATCTGCAGTTTTGCTTTCTGGGGTTTCAGTTACCCAAAGTCAACCATGGTCCAGAAGCAGATGATTCTTCTTCTGATACATGATCAGTTGCCTAACACCAAGGTGAATACCCACCTCATCTCTTCAAGTAGGGATTTTAACTTTTCACATCATCACAAGAAGGGTGAGCACAGCATAATAAGATATTTTGAGGGGAAGAGACCACAAACACATCACTTTTATTGTAATTCTTCTATTTTATTATTGCTTATTGCTGTTAATCTCTTACTGTGCCTAATTTATAAATTAAATTTTATCACAGGTATGCAGGTATAGGATAAAAAAAATATATAGTATATATAGGATCCAGTACTATCCACATTTTCAGGCATCCACTGGGGGGTTTTGGAACATATTCCCTGTGAAAAGGGGAGGCTATTACATTACTGTATAATATTTGCATGCAAATATTCATATATAAATAATATTTGCTAAAAAAAAATCTCTTGATGTTATTTCCTCTATTCTAGTACCCAGCCAAAGTACCAAGATGCCCAAAACACTCACCAGCGCTCTGAAATATCTCACTGTCCCACCATGAGTAAACCCCAGCATTTGCTCTTTCTGTTGCTTCTTCCTGTCACTGCAAGGTATTACAGAACGTGGCTTTGATCTTAGGAGCCTTCACAGACACACTAAATTCCTTTTAAGTCATCTCATGTTGATATTCTATTGAACACTCTACAATAGTCTTTCTTAACCTCTTTTCATTTTTCTCAAGCCTCCAACCTGATTATTCCTTCTTAGCTTTACCTTGCTCTTGGCACTTGCCTGGCCTAATTTAAACCTGGGCCACCCCATGCAACTTCTGTTTTCAATCCAAATTTTCTTTTCTTTTTCTTTATGTTTATTTATTTATTTAGTTAGTTTTGAGAGAGAAAGAGGTTGGGTAAGCAAGTGCGAGCAGGGGGAGGAGCAGAGAGCCAGGGAGAGAGAATCCCAAGCAGCTTCCACGCTGTCAGAGCACAGAGCCCAAAGTAGGGCTTGAACTCACAAAGAGTGAGATCATGACCTAAGCCGAAACCAAGAATCAGAACTTAACTGACAGCCACTCAGGTGCTCCTCAACCCAAATTTTCTTCTATTTTCACCCCACCTTTTTTTCTTTTCCCATTGTCTTTTCCTTTCCAAAGCTGTCTCTGTGCCTTTGATCACATTTCTTTCAACCTCTAGGACCTTATTCCATGACTTCCTTCTCAAAATCTCCCCACTTCACTTGCTTCTTTCTTTTTATTTTTTTAACTTTAAAAAAATGTTTCTTTAGTTTTGAGAGAGAGAGAAAGAGAGTGAGAATGAGCAGGGGAGGGGCAGAGAGAGAGGGAGACACAGAATCTGAAGCAGGATCCAGGCTCTGAGCTGTCAGCACAGTGCCGAATGCGGGGCTCAAACTCACAAGCCATGAGATCATGATCTAAACCAAAGCCAGATGCTTAACTGACTAAGCCACCCAGAAGCAGCTCACTTGCTCCTTTCTTCTGGCCTACTAACATATTCAAGTCCACCTTATCTTTAGAAAAATTTTTTCCTCCACTTTGGTTTCCTCAGAGCTACCACCTTATTATTACTATTATTATTATTTTTGGTGCTACTAACAAATTTTACAACTGCATGTAGTCTTGATAGTGGTTTGAATTCTTGCTAGAGCTATTTGTATTAATATGTCCTATATGTTTATGTTGAAGTCTCCAAAATGTAAGTTTCTGTAGGGCAAAAAGCATATAGTAAATTAATCATAAAATGTTTTTAGCTATAACCAAGAAATTGTTGTGAGATTTGGGATGCTGACTTCTGAGAAACAATAAATAATATAATACTCTTTACCGTTACCTGTTTCCAAGGAGTTAAAATTGAAAATGCACTTAGAATTGTCATGTAATGGTTATCTCTTCATCACAAGTCAGGATTTTTCTGCTGTCTACAACAATAGCAATTATACTCATTTAAGGTCATATGGAAGAGCCTCGGTCAATCCCTATGGCAACAAATGTAGATATTCAGATGAGAAGCGGTCAATCAAGTTTTAAACTTAGAAGGCCTCATAAAAACACTAGTTTTTTCATTATTAATTTAGATAGACTCAATCTTCAGAAAAGTTATTTACTTTGTGTTTCAGAATTTTCTAGCAGGAAAGTTGACAATGCCTTCCCCTCTCTATATACACTACATTTCTCTATCCTATAAAGCTACCTTTTAGCCCTGTTCTACTATAGCTGCCTTCCTAGTTGATGAAGTTAGATAATATGTCAGAATGTGATGCTCTGCATTTGAATCTAAGAGTTAAGAACAAAATATTTTAAAACTTAAATTTTCAAAGAATTTTAAATATTTTTATTTATTTTGAGTGAGAAAGTATGCAAGCAGGGGCGAGAGAGAGGAAGAGAGAGAATCCCAAACAGGCTCTGCACTGTCAGTACAGAGACCAATGTGGGGTTCAATATTGCAAACTGTGAGATCAGACCTGAGCCGAAATCAAGAGTCTGCTGCTTAACTGACTGAAACATTCAGGTGCTTAATTTAATTAACTGAAATTAATTTTTATAACTAACTTTTAGGAAAAGTTATTTTTATAATTTTGCAAAAATATGTCCTTTATGTTATCTTAACAAAATTAAGGTCTCACAGCTAGAATGTATCAAAAAAATTTAAAGATTGTGATGTGCAGTCATGCAAGTTTATTCCTTACAGTTAAGTATAAAAATTCAATTAAAACATCAATCAGAGAGCAACTGCTTGGTATAATATAATATATAAGTATTTTTATGTAATACATACTTGGTATAATATAAGAAAGTCGTAATGCCTCAGAGTAAAGGTCTGTGTTACAAACATGTCCAGAAATGCATTCTATATACTGTTATTCTCATTTTGTAGATAATAAGGCTGAGGTATAGCAGAGTAAAGAAATTGTTCAAGTTCCCAGATTATGTAAATGGAAGGGCTGGGACTTCAACTGAGATTGAATTAGATGTCAAAGTCTATTCATCCAACAAATATTTCTTAGTGCTTTCTATATGTCAGCCCCTATTCTAGAGACATGGGTATACTAGGGACGAAAACAGAAGATCCCTATACTCTTGGTGTTTACACTCATTAGCTGACAACTCCTCTGTCTTCTCTCTTTCCACAGACCTACACACACTCCCTCTCTCTCTCTCTCTCTTTTTTACTTTTGCAAGATTAATCCTTTTACCTAGGTTGTTAATTTATTAACTTTACCATAAGTCTCCTTTGAAGCCTGGCTTAATCAATTATTGCCTCTTCCACTGGATCCATTCAACTACATTAAATATACACAAGTCTCCTCTTGAAAAATGTCTCTACTTGTCTTACTTCCATTCTTTTTTCTTGCTCCACACCATACTCCAAATTCCGCAACACTCATTCTCTTGAACTCTCTGCTACCTGGTTTTCCTTCCACAGGCTGTTTGTAGTCCTCATGCCTCTGGATTTGCCTACATTTAATGAGGCTGACCACTCCTAGAAACTACCCCCTTGATTTCTGAGAAGTCACATTATGCTGGCTTTAAATGAATGGTGTTTCTACATCCATAGAAGTATCTTTCAGAAGAAGACCTTCTCCTGTGAATAATGTCACCATAGTGATACACTGGATAAGTCATAAAATTGGCTAATTTTTTTCTGAAAATCATCTAGAAGAATTTTGTCTTTTTGTGTTTTTGAGATCTTTCTAATACAAGCAAGACAATACATATTCATTTTCATTGCATCATGTATTTCACTGGAAAGTAGAGATAGCTACAACTGACATAAAAGTCAGACACAATTTCTGTCACTCAGAAGATGATTCAGAACTACTTCTGACTCAAGATACACATTCAGAAGCACATAAGAATTTTAAAAGCCTGGACTCGGAGTCATTTAAAGTTAGCACAAAAAGTCCCACATAAATCAATTGTATTATAGTTCCATAACAACAATGTTTATTATAATGCCTCTAAATTATTAAGAAAAGATAAAATTATGTTCAACATACTATTCAGGAGGTCTGAGAAAGTGTATACTGTATATGTGTGTACACATACACTCACACATTTTAAACCTTTCCATTGTGAAATACGCTGAATAGTACACAAAATAAATGTACAGCCTACAGAATTTTTACAAAAAAACACCACCTAGGTAAAGAGAACATAGTCTACACCCTCATGTTTATTAGATTCATCTATGATGCTACACACAGCTGTAGTTCATTTTCATTACAATGGAGTGTTTTATCCTATGTATTTATCATAATTCATCCATTTTTTTCTGTTGGTTAGCATTGGATTATTTGCAGTTATTGCCTATGGATACTCTTGTACATGCCTCTTGGGACATGTGAATGAATGTATAGATAGTCAGAGAACTGTTGTGTTACGATACACACATTTTTAAGTTTAATAGTCAAACTGTCTTCCAAAGTGGTCATACAAATTGGCATTCTCACCCACAACGTTATATAAGTTCCAGTAACTGTCCATCCTCACTAATTCTTGCTTTTGTCTTTCTTTTTAGCCATTCTGGTGGCTATGTAGTAATACTTCATTGTAGCTTAAATTTGCATTTTCTTGATTGCTTAATGAGCTTAGTTATCTTTTTATATGTTTATTGGCCATTTCAATTTGTTCTTTGGGGATATATCCTCTTTGCATTAAAAAATTTTTTAAATGTTTTATTTATTTTTGATATAGAGAGAGACAGAGCATAAGAGGGGGAGAGGCAAAGAGAGAGGGAGACACAGAATCAGAAGCAGGCTTCAGGCTCTGAACTGTCAGCACAGAGCCCAACGCAGGGTTCAAACTCACTAACGTGAGATCATGACCTGAGCCAAAGTCGGATACCAAACCAACTGAGCCACCCAGCCTCCCCTACATTTTCTTTTTAACGTTTATTTATTTTTGAGAGAGAGAGAGAGAGAGACAGAGTGTGAGGGGGGGAGGGTCAGAGAGAGACACACACACAGAATCAGAAGCAGACTTCAGGCTGTGAGCTGTCAGCACAGAGCCTGATGCGGGGCTTGAACCCCCGAACCATGAGATCATGACCTGAGCTGAAGTCAGCTGCTTAACTGACTGAATCACCCAGGCACCCCATCCTCTTTACATTTCAAAGGATTTTGATATTAAGTGGTTAAAATAAACAGAATGAATTTTCTTAGGTAGAAGAGGGACACAGAACAGCTATTAAAGCTCTTTAATTTTGCTCCTGGGCTCGCTGAGCACAAGACCAAAAGCTGCTGTACAGCAACAGAGAGTCATTGTTTCTATGGAGTGAGCTTGAGGCCAGCAGATAGAGGGAGAATATTATTTTCGCAGTAGCCTTTGGAGAACTTATGTTTCAAAATATAATGTGGAAGTTTTGTGGAGTCTACAAGGACAGGGAGGCTAGAACCAGAGGGACCCTGCTCTATCACATTTCTTCCTAGGCCTCAGGATTAAGAAGGCTTGAGCTCAAAGAATGGAATTCAATCAGTTTCTAGTGGTTTTTGGTAGCAGCCAAGAGAGTCTCATAGCCAGAAAATATTTTTGAGAGATACTGTAAGCCTCCCCATAGTCTAAAAGGTAAGCTGCAGTGAGGGCTGAAACCGGAGGGGCCGCTAACCACTGGGTGATCACATATGGGAAATCACAAATATAGAAGAGTTTCATTTCCCCTCCATGTCACATTATTGAAGCTTTTTGTAAATTCTGCTCTATCACATAAGAATTGTAAGACATGTCTACCATAGTTAGGGATAATTTATCATGCAAGAAGAATAAAAGGCTTTTGCAGAAAGCAAATGCCTTTGAAGGCTGGGCTGTTAAATTTCCATTTGGCCCATAAAGCCTTGAGAAACAAAGTTTCCTCAGCCTTCAAGAGTGGAGATGGGATCCAGGCTCCTGACTTTAAGGCACACATAATCCATAACATCCAACCCATTCTGGAAAATAGAATGCTATGAAGAGCCCTATTATTCATTTTGCAAAGTTAGCAAAACCCTGAGAACAAAATCTGAGATACCTAGTACACACAAAAGAGAAAAATGCACCAGTATCATTTATGAAAACTGGTGCAAAAAAATCCTAAATGAAGTATCAGCAATCAAATCCAGTAGTATAACCAAGAAGGGCTTATTGTGAGAATGTATAGATGCGTTAATCATGAAGAGATCGATAAATAAGTTTCACCCCAAATATGTATCAAAAGAGTAAAAATCCAAGATCACTGTGAGTGAGAACAAAAGAGAACTTGATAAAATCAATGTCTGTTCCTGGTTTGTAAAAAACAAAACTATAAATAAAGCCACAATAAAACATAACCAGCACATTTCAAACTTAATGTTAAAAATTCAGTTACATTTTCATCAAAATCAGGAACACTAAAAAATCTCCACTATTGTTGCTTATTACTTATATCTGCTCAGGGAGATAGCTAAGAAATGAGACAAGACAAAGGAACAAGATCTAGATATTTTTAAATAAGAGAAACTTATCCTTATGTGTGGATGATCTAATTGTCTGGAAAACTAAAAGTCAACTAAAAAACAAAAAAACCATTACCTGGGTGCCTCGGTGGCTCAGTCGGTTAAGCGACTAACTTCAGCTCAGGTCATGATCTCATGGTTGTGAGTTCAAGTCCCGCATCAGGCTCTGTGCTGACAGCTCAGAGCCTGGAGCCTGCTGCAGATTCTGTGTCTTCCTCTCTCTCTGCCCTTCCCCTGCTTGTTCTCTGTTTCTTTGTCTCTCAAAAATAAACGTTAAAAATTTTTTAAAAAAATGATTCCCACTAATAAGAGAGGTTCAGAAAGATGTTTGGTTACAAGATAACTTTTCCGTGCACTAGCCCTTGTCAATTGGAAAATGTAAGAGAGATCCCATTCAAAAAGGGTCCAGACTGAAGCCTTTGCCCCAATACTTCTTCTGCTTGAAATATTTTCCCTAGACCCCTGTGTGTGTCTGCCACTCTCTCATCATTCCTGTTTCTTCTCAATATCCTTTCCTTTATAAAGACTTCTCATTCTAGGCCCTAGCATTTGCAGTCATTTCCAGAGGCCGAGACTGCTTGCTGCTCTGTGTGTTAGCATATGTTTATACTTTTTCTCCTTGGGTACACTGAACACATTTCGCAGCCTTCCTAGTAGCTAGTTGGGTCCATGTGGCTGAATTCTGACCAGTATAATATGGGGAAAAGTGCCACTTCTGGAGCACGGCGGGGGAAAAAAACCTCGTAACCATTTCTCTGCTCCCTGTTCTCCTTTCCCACCAACAAAATGAAAATTCTCTGAAGACCTAGAGATGGTGGAGCTACAAGAAAGGAAGTAGACTTAAGGAGCTTACGTCCTTGAGTCACAGTTTAGAAGAGAATTGCTCAAGGAAGTCACCTTATCAGGAACACCCACATTGGCCTATTACATGAGCAGGAAGTAAGTTTCTTTCTTTCAAGTAGGAAGTGTTTGGGTTTTTCATTACAACATTCAACAACCAGACTCATACATTTACTACATGTCAAATATTATGGCACTTTACAGGCATTAATTAAGTTAGTTCTCACAAGTCCATTTCCATTTCGGTTTGCTTGCCTAAGGTCACATAGCTACTTGAATGGCGAAGCCCCTGTTTGTTTTTGAAGCCTAAGCTCTTTACCACCAGGCTATACTGATTCACCTGGAGCAAGAACATTTCTGGAAAAGAAGAGGAATGAAGATAACTTTCCATACCTTACCAGGAGGAAAATATATTATAAATACCTAAAAATAAAAAAGAATAAACAGGACAGGTAGATACACAGATCAATGCAACAGAGCTACAGATATTCCCAACAATATACCCAAATGATTTTTGACAAAGATACAAAAGCAAGTCAGTGGAGGAAGGAGAGCTTTTTCCAATGGATGGTGCTGGAATAATTGGACAGCTAAAGGCAAAATAGAAAAACTCAACCTAAAACACATATTGTATATAAAAATTAATTCAAAATGGGTCGTGGACTTAAATTTAAAACATAAAAGGTATAAAACTTTTAGAAAAAGATAAGGGGCACCCAGGTAGCTCAGTCAGTTAAGTGTCTGACTCTTGATTTTGGCTTAGCTCATGATCTCATGGTTCGTAAGATCGAGCTCTGCATCAGGCTCTGTGTTACTGGCACAGAGGGATTCTCTCTCCATCGTTCTCTGCCCCTCCCCCACCCCTTCTCTCAAAATATGTAAACAAACTTTCAAAAAAAGGAAAAAGAAAATTTTCATATCTTCTACTTATTGTTTAATCCGATTATTTTAAGTTATATGAGTTCTTTAAATATATTACTTTTTAATTTTTTTTTTTTTACTGTTTTTTAAAACAGGCTCCAGGCCTAGAGTGGAGCCCAATGTGGGGCTTGAACTCATGACCCTGAATTCAAAGACCTAAGCTGACATCAAGAGTAGGACACTTGGGGCACCTGGGTTGCTCAGTCAGTTAATGATTCGACTCTTGATTTTGGCTCAGGTCATGATTTATGGTTTGTGAGTTTGAGCCCTGCATCGGGCTCCATGCTGACAGTGCAGAGCCTGCTTGAAATTTTCTCTTCCTCTCTCTCTGCCCCTCCCTGTTCTCTTTCTCCAAATAAATAAATAAACTTGAAAAAATTACACACACACAAAAAGAGCCAGACATTGAAATGACTGATGCACCTAAATATTTTGGATATTAACCTATCAGATATATGATTGACAAATATTTTCTCTCATTCAGTAGGTTGCCTTTTCATTTTGTTGATGGTTTTCTTTGTTTTGCAGACCTTTCTAATTATATATACACAGTATGTGTATATGTGTGTGTGTGTGTGTATTATAAGAACTCTCAAGATTCAACAGTTAAAAAAAACAACCCAGTTAGGAAAATGGGCAAAAGACATGAACAGACATTTCACTGAAGAGGATAGATAGATGACAGATGAAACACATGAAAAGACATTCAATATCATTAGCCATCAGGGAAATGCAATTAAAACCACAATGGTATTTTTCACATACCTATCGGAATGGCCAAAATAATTAAAAATGACAAGAATAAATGCTGGCAAAGAAATGGAGAAATTGAAACACTCATACCTTGCTGGTGGGAATGTAGAATGGTGCAGTCCCTCTGGAAAATAGTTTGGCAGTTTCTTATAAAACTAAAAATGCATTTAGTAATTACACTCCTGGGCATTTATCCTAGAGAAATGAAAACTTAAGGTCTATGAGAGCTTTATTTGTAATAGACAAACCAGACCTTCAACAGGTGAATGGCTAAACAAACGTGGCACATTCACACCACTAAATATTACTCAACAATAAAAAGTAACAAACCACTGGCATAACAACTTGGATGGATCTCAAGGGAATTATGTTGAGCAAAAAAAGTCTCAAAGGATTACATACTGTGTGATTCCATTTATATAACAATCTTGAAATAACAAAATTATAGTGATGGAGATTAGTTTAGGGTTGCCAGGAGTTAGGAATGGGGGTGGCAGGGATTAGCGTGACCTTTGTGGTGATGGGACAGTTTGATATTTTGATTGTGGTTGTGATTACATTAATTTAGATATGACAAAATTGCATAGAGTTTTATGCACATGCACACGCACACACATGTACACTCAAGTGCATATAAAATCTGAATAAGCTCTATGGATTGTGCTAATGTCCTTTTCCTGTTTTTGATACTGTACCCAGGTTATGAAGATGTTGCCTTTGGAGGAGACTGGGGTAAGGGTACACGGGACATCTCGGCACATTTTTTAAACAACTTCCTGTGAACTCAGGTCATGATCTCACAGTTCCTGACTTCAAGCCCCGAGTCGGGCTTTGTCCCTCCTCCACTCATGAGAGACAGAAAAGACAGTTCCCCTTTAAGAAAAGGGAAAGGGCAACAGACAGACAAATCACTGGAGCAAAAGAGAAAGTCCAGAAATAGCCCCAGAATAGGTAAGAATTCAGAATACAAAAAGGTAGAATTTGAAGCACTGAGGAAAGATGGGATTAGCCAAAATGGTATTGAGTCAACTGGCAAAATACTTAGGGAAATATTATGTCTATCATATGTCTTATTTCAAAATAATTTTCACATGGAATAAATATATATGAAGAAAACACAAAAATACAAGCCACAGTATTCTGAGTTGAACATCTAATATTAAGAGAAAAAATTTGTAAGTATTATATAACCTTGGTGTGACGAATGGATCAAGAAGATGTGGTATATATTCACGATGGAGTACTACATGGCGATGAGAGGGAATGACATATGGCCCTTCGTAGGAAAGTGGATGGACCTTGAGGGTGTCATGCTGAGTGAAGTAAGCCAGGCAGAGAAGGACAGAAACCATATGAAAGATATTTTTAATATATGATTCAAATGAAAAAAGAAGTTACAAGATAGTATGCATGATATATCTTAAAGATGTATAAAAATTTTAACTGGCCAGCATTTATTTCTGGATTGATGGGCTAATTGGTGCTTTTAATTTTTGTTTTAAATATTTTCTTTGTTGTTTTGACTTTTTTGCAAAAGGCATAGATTGATTCTATAATAAGAATAAAAAGTAAGGTTAGCTGGGTTTTGTTTGTCTTTAACTACTGCAACTCAGTAATTTTTAGGACAACCAGAAGACAATACATCAGTAAAAGTTAAAAAAAAATTTTAATGTTTATTTTTGAGAGAGAGAGAGCAGGAGAGGGGCAGAGAGAAACAGGAACACAGAATTTGAAGCAAGCTCCAGGATCTGAGCTGTCAGCACACAGCCCGACGTGGGGCTCGAACCTACGAACTGGGAGATCATGACTTGAGCTGAAGTCAGACGCTTAAATGACTGAGCCATCTGGGCAAGCCTATCACTCAAAAGCTTTATGTTAGGTCTGTGAAAAAGTGTTGTTTACAATACGTGCAATGAAATAGTTTGT
This sequence comes from Suricata suricatta, assembly GCF_006229205.1. Taxonomy (NCBI): domain Eukaryota; kingdom Metazoa; phylum Chordata; class Mammalia; order Carnivora; family Herpestidae; genus Suricata; species Suricata suricatta. Next base: position 59,895,921 of record NC_043708.1, on the reverse strand, counting down.
CTTTGGCAATATTATAACATAGGAAGAACACAAAATGCAAGTATGGATCCCCCCCAAAGAACACGATGCCAGTCCCTAAAGTTTGGTTGATTGCACCTGTCTCCACACTGCTCATTTCGGTAGTGCAAACACAACTTATCTCTCTGTTGAGGATATTGGCATTTCATACACAACAACACAAGGGAAAGTGAATTTGGAAAAATTATTGCTTTAGTAAATCAATTTGATCATCACATCTACTGGCTAACAAAGGTCAGATTACCCTAGGTATTGATAATTTCTCAGTCTTCTAATTGCTTGTTTTTAATGAGATAGTTGTTACTTTTCACAGAAAGTAGTAAGCACAGTGTCTGCCCATAACAGGCATTTGGTATGGTTCTCTCTTCCCCTTAAGCATAATCCTATTTATAACAAGAATCTTTCTACCCAGCAGCAAAATCAAAATGGTCAATGTTGTCATTCACTTTCCCACTGAGTGTGGGACTGATCATGCCTTATCCATATAACCTGAGAGACCACTTTTCTACTTCTAGGCTTTGATATTCATTTAACTTGATTTTATCTTTTTTTAAAATGCTGGGTGCACATTCAGGGTAATATAATCTGGGCCCAATTCTTTCTAGAAAGTTGTCCCGGTGGCCTCCCCTCAAAGTTACAGCCTCACTTACATATTTCACCTTGATCGCTATGTTGTTTCCGTTCTTCCCCAGAGCTCATGCAGGCCTTCTGACCAAATTCACTAAAAAAACCTCCCTCTCAGACCTGTATACTACCACAATAGCAACACTGGAGCAACCTTCAGCTTTTCTAGAAAGGTCCTGAGTCACATGGTTGCCCCATCTCACTCACTTTAAAGTAAGGCTCTCTGGGACTTGCTCTCTATGGAATGTTTAGTCTCTGTCCTTCCTACGATTTAGCTTCCCAGTAAAAGGCATATTCTGTCCATTCTAACAAAGTAGTAAGTATTATTTTAGCCTGAATATTGCTTCTCTGAATATTGCTGCTCTGGGTTTTGAATGGCTTTGGGCTTACAAATTACCTGTTAGTAACACATAACTTTCTATGCATGTTCTCAAAGATAGCCTAAAACTGAATTATGCTGTACCTCTGTTCTTTATCATAATGGGGTTACACAACTAGGGAGACTCCTGTACTTTGAGGAGTCCACCCCATTGGACCTCGAGAAGTATATTCAAATGTTAAGATTCCCAAGAGGCAATCAACACAGAAGGCTTTCTGCAACTTGCACTTATCTGTTTCTTGTATTTATCTGTGTACAGTTTAATGTTTGAAGCAAAGTAGCAGATCTAATAAAAAGCAAATTCTGGACTGTAGGGTTTTTATGTTTCAGGTTTGTCTTTTAAGTTTACAAACATATTCCTAGGCTGTTGCAACCACTCTGCTCAAGAACAAAAGCCTGGGGGCGCCTGCGTGGCTCAGTCGGTTAAGCGTCGGGCTTCAGCTCAGGTCAGATCTCACAGTTCGTGGGTTCGAGCCCCCCATCGGGCTCTGTGCTGACTGCTAGCTCAGAACCTGGAGCCTGTTTCAGATTCTGTATCTCCCTCTCTCTCTGACCCTCCCATGCTTGCACTATCTCTCTCTGTCTCTCAAAAATAAAAGTTAAATAAAAAGCATTAAAAAAAAAAAGAACAAAAGCCTGTTACTGAGTCTCAAGAGTGAGAGAAAAAAAATTTGGGCAAGTAGTGCTAACATGTCCAAAATAGGCAGGACCTGGGAGAAACTTACGGGGTCCAAAAGTTCTTACATAACTGTAATTGGCCAGAATAAAAACTATTGCCCTAAAACTATATTTTGTACAAATCAGATATAAATACATAGGCTAAGCCATTGTCTTGCAAGATTGACTATTAATCTTAAAACATACTAAACATGTATCTTCTCAAGGAAGCACTTCCCGTGCCCCATACCCAAACACCCATAACACTGAACACTTCTTTCTTGGTTCCCTCATTCCCCTACATAGCTCTTATAACACATTGTACCCATTTGTTTATATGTTAATAATCCTGAGATGGAGGTGGGCAGGGACATTACCTTCCTCCTCTAAAACAATGCTTGATACACTGTTATCCCTTATTTAATATATCCTAATTGAATGAATGAATGAACATGAATGAATGCTAGGAAGAATCTGGATTGTATTTTTTTCATCTCCATTGTGTAAACATAAAGGGATCTGAAATAGAGTTTCTGCTGTTTTGAATCTTGAACAAGGTTGGAATAAAATCATGTTAAAAGTGGGATGGGGGGAAAATGGGATGGAAAGAACATAGCAGCCCCGGGAGGTTTAGTTCCCACCAATATTCACTAAACTTCTGGTGGGGGGTGAAGCGGACTCTTTTCTTAATGGTGGTGTTAACATATCTATAAATTAAGAGGTTTAAATTAGATGCCTGTACACAGACTAGCTTATTTATAGATTTTGTGAGGCCCTTCCTTATTCCATAGGATAGAAATGGATCTTTGTCTTTAGAAAAATTGGTATTAGCTCACGCCAGTCAGAGTGGCTAAAATGAACAAAGCAAGAGACTATAGATGCTGGTGAGGGTGTGGAGAGACGGGCACCCTCCTACACTGTTGGTGGGAATGTAAACTGGTGCAGCCGCTCTGGAAGACAGTGTGGAGGTTCCTCAAAAAACTATCGATAGAACTCCCTTATGACCCAGCAATAGCACTGCTAGGGATTTACCCAAGAGAGACAGAAATGCTGAGGCATAGGAGCACATGTACCCCAATGTTCATAGCAGCAATGTCAACAATAGCCAAAACATGGAAGGAGCCTAAATGTCCATCACCTGACGAATGGATCAAGAAGATGTGGTATATATTCACGATGGAGTACTACATGGCAATGAGAGGGAAT
>NC_043708.1:59866162-59892937 GCF_006229205.1 Suricata suricatta | reverse complement strand
GGGGGGAAAAGAGGTGGTGGTGATGGTGGAGGGCACTTAAGGGGAAGAGCACTGGGTGTTATATGGAAAACAATTTGACAATAAAATATTATGAAAAAAAAGAAAAATTGGTATTAGTAACACAGTGTTCAGAGCGATTGTTATGAATGTAAGAGCTTTTGCCTTTCACATGCCATTGTCCTTATGCATTCGCAGAATAGCACTTTTGTAAACACTTCTGTTCTGGCACTTGTCACTTTGTATCATGATTATTTGCTTCCGTGATGGTTTCTCATTAGATAGCTAGTTCCTCAGGGACAGGTGCCAGCCTTGACGCATTCTATGTATCATTGCATAACCACCTCCCGCACATGTCTGGTGCATGATGGGCCTCCAAAAATATTTTTTAAATGAATTGTTAATATCTTAGATCTACCTTGAACTATTTCAAGCATAAAGTTTCACATATCTCTGAAGAAGCACTATTTTTAAATTTAGGAGTTTTCATGGCTGTTGTAAATTCACTGGTATTTCTCTGGGGCTTGTGTCGTTATTATTTAAATTTTAAGATTTCATTTTAAGTATGTAAGAGAGCATATTAACTAGGAGCTGATTCATATGTCAAATGGGCAGATCACAGAATTTAATAACCTATAAACTGTCAGAGGTGTTGTGAATTTTAATGTCTTTAAAAGCTTTTACCATGCTGGGATGAAAGACATTCAAGAGTAATGCCTCATCATCAATAGTGCAGCCACAATCTATACACACAAATTTAAAAAGACATGTGGTGGCGCCTGGGTGGCTCAGTTGGTTAAGTGTCTGACTTCGGCTCAGGTCAGGATCTCGCCGTCTGTGGATCTGAGTCCGGCATCAGGCTCTGTGCTGACAGCTCAGAGCCTGGAGCCTGCTTTGCATTCTGTGTGTGTCTCTCTCTCCCTCCCTCACACGCTTGTGTTCAGTCTCTGCCTCTCAAAAATAAGTAAACATTAAAAATTTTTTAAGTAAATAAAAGGACATCTAAACTGCCATTTCAGATTTTGTAAGAAGACATGCAAACGTGCCATATAATGCTACAAACCCAAATAGAAATAATGTAATTTTTATTAGTGCTTATTTTTGGTCCATTATTTTTAGCTCAAATGTTTCATCTTTGTTGATAAAACTTAATCTTCAACTACATTTTAGAAGGATCTTTGTTTTGTTTTATTGTTATGGTGGTTGTTCCTATAATTAGCTCTCAAATTACTTTATCTCTAAAACATGACTATATTTCATGGTAAAATCACTTAATTCTTTCTTAATTCCTATTATGTAATTCATAAAAATCCCTTTTAAAATCATTCAAATCAGTTTAATTTTCCGACTATCACCACAATTACTGTACACATTCATGGTTTGTTGTTGTTTAGTAAGATCTATTCATGTCACGTTCAACTTTAAAACATTTCTATGTCTTCCCTTTGATCTTAAAGTCCAAACTCCTTAGCACAGCCTTCAAAACCCTGGACATTCTGATTCCCACCTATTCTTCAGGTTCCTATTACAATACCTTTTTCTGGCCTTCTCCACCCACACTGCCCTTCTTTCAATCCCTGGTACTCTTGGGTGTCACCTGGTGCTGTTTTCTTTGCCAGAAATATTCTTTCCACTATTTTTGGCTGGTTACTGGTACTCATATTTCAGAGATCATCTGTGTCGGCCTCTCCGAAGCCTAGTGTGACTTCCTTGACTAAGCTGAATCCTTACTTGCTATAATCTCTCATAGCACTATGTGCATCTCTCTCATAGCCCTTACACAAGTACAGCGTTACATTTATTTGTGTAATTATTTGATCAGTTTGCTTCTTCTATGATGGCACAAGACTATTTTTGCTCTGTTAGAGCCCCAGCTCTCGGAACAGTGCCTGGCACATAGATGCTCAATAAATATTTGTTCATTCTGTTTTATTAATCCTTTGTCTAAGTTTATCATAGACACAAAAATAATAAAGATTTAAAAGAGAGAATTTAGGGGGGTGGCTGGGTGACTCAGTCAGTTAAACATCCGACTTAGGTTCAGGTCATGATCTCACGGTTTGTGAGTTCAAGTCCCATATTGGGCTCTGTGCTGACAGCTGGGAGCCTGGAGCCTGCTTCAGATTCTGTCTTCCTCTGTCTGTCCCTCCCTCACTCGCACTCTGTGTGTGTGTGTGTGTGTGTGTGTGTGTTTAAAAAAAAAACATTAGGGGCGCCTGGGTGGCTTAATCGATTAAGCCTCTGACTTTGGCTTAGGTTATGATGTCACATTCATGGGTTTGAGTCCCGCGTTGGACTCTGTGCTGACAGCTCAGACAGAGTCTGGAGCCTGCTTAGGATTCTGTGTCTTTCTCTCTCTCTGTCCCTCCCCCTCTCATGCTCTGTCTCTTTCTGTCTCAAAAATAAATAAAACATTACAAAAAATTAAACAAACATTAAAAAAATAAAAAAGGGAATTTAGAAAGTAGGATCATAAATAACTACTCAAATTATTTTTATTAGTTGTTAAATCTGATCATGGAAAATTACATGAGATCAGAAGACATATGTCATAAAAATGTTCACCAACAATATTTTTACTAGTGTATTTCAATGTCACTCTCTTTTGAGTTGTCACTATGAAATAATAATAAAAATAACAGATGGCATTCATTGAACAACTTACCATGTGTAGGCACTGTGTTAAGTACTATACATGCATTATTTCATTCAATCCTTACAAACCTTTGAGATGGGTATCATTTTTTAAAAATAGTTTATTGTCAAATTGGTTTCCATACAACACCCAGTGCTCTTCCCCACAAGTGCCCTCCTCCATCACCACCACCTCCTTCCTCCCCTCCCCCTCCCCCTTCAACCCTGGATTCGTTTTCAGTATTCAATAGTCTCAAGTTTTTCATCCCTCTCTCCCCAACTCTCTTTCCCTCTTCCCCTCCCCCTGGTCCTCCATTAGGTTTCTCCTGTTCTCCTGTTAGACCTATGAATGCAAACATATGGTATCTGTCCTTCTCTGCCTGACTTATTTCTCTTAGCATGACACCCTCAAGGTGAGATGGGTATCATTAAACCCATTTTACTCATGAGAAATTAAGGCTTAGAGAAGTTAAGTTGGCTTGCTTAAAGTCACACAACTACTAAGTGATCGAAACAACTGAGCCAAAAGGCAACCCAGATCTGACTTCTGATTCCCCTCCTCATCCTTTTCCTAACCATGAATATCTGTGTGCTAAGAGATACTAGAACATCACAAGCTTTGATGTTAGACCAGCTCTGAGTTTGAGAGCCAACTCTTGCACACACCAGCCATTTGATCTTAGACAAGTTATATAACCACCTCACTTCCACCCTAAGCCTAACCAGAATTCTGTAATATAAAAGGGAAATAGTAACACCCATCTTGCACGGTTGCTGTAAAAATTAGGCGTACTATAGATAAAGTGCCTGACACATAGTACATTCAGTAAAACACTTTTTAATATAGGATGTCTGTTTCTTCAAGTAACTTGTATTTGGCAACATAATGTTTTAGATTGTTCAGGAGAGTCCTCTTCTATAATTCAAAACCACTGTTACCAAAGATATATTTGTCAGATCATGTGACTTATTTTTTGGGTTTAGAAAATAGGATCATTATATTCAAGTACTATTTAGCTGAGCACTAAGCCTATTAAAGATACCTAGCATATCATGTTAAATAACTGAATGATTATTGTGTAGCAAATACATGAAGATTTCACAGGTAAACAGAAAAAATCTGCTTAGAATTGATGAGAAAGAATAAGCAGCTTTCACAAATGAAAAATACAGTTCCAATTTAATTTTTAATATTTGATGCAATAATGAAAAAGCAATGTCACTGTCTTTACATTTAAGTCTATAGTTACTGATTAGTTAAAAAGTTATGATTTGCCATTTATACAAGCAAAATAGTAAATGAGAAATGTTTTTTAAATGATACGTAATATTTAATCATGCTCAGGTGAAAATTAAAAGAACTATTTAATTGAAAGAAATACACATGATTCAAATTGCCCACAAAAGTATTGAACATTAATTAAACTATTTGGATAATGGTAAATATGCACAAGTGCTTTTCAACATAATTAACGAAAACAGTTCTTTTAAAGCTATGCCAATTCTTTTTCCCAATTCTAAAATCTCAGGGAGGAATCCAATCTAAGTAGTAGAGTTTAAAAATAGAATCCATGAGGTCTGCAACTGAAATAGTATGTGGTTGAGGCTCCTGGGTGGCTCAGTCAGTTGAGCATCTGACTTTGGCTCAGGTCATGATCTCACGGTTTGTGGGTTCGAGCCCCGCAACTGGGTGCAGAAAGGAAAAGAAAGGACAACTGCCAGGCTAGTAAATCTGCAGCTGACCACTAGCTCAGACCCTGGAGCCTGCTTCAGATTCTTTATCTTTTTCTCTCTCTGCCCCTCCCCATTTATGCTCTGTCTCTCCCTGTCTCTCAAAAATAAATAAATGTAAAAAAAAAAGATTTGAAGTAGTAAGTGGGTTATACACTGTGTATACATTAAAAATTATTTTTATATTTTGTATCTGTTTATATTCTATGTGGTATTGATTTAGAGCCTATAATTAGCACTAATGTAAAGTGTCAATAGTTTTCTTGTTTTATTCTGATTTGCTCATTAGGAACAAATTTCACACACAAAACTTAAATTCTATAGGAAATCCATTTTGAATGTTTAACACTTCCAAAAGTTCTATCCATCTTGATTAATGTTTATGTGAATTAATGTTTCACCCACTTTTACCTTTTAATGCTATATTTATACCTGTATAATTTTATAAATGGTAATACTGTAGAAAACCACAAGATAGTGACTTTAAATATCATAATTCTTGTTTACTTTTTCATACTTATAATGTAATGAATAATCACTAAGTTCTGTGACATTCCTATAAAATATGAAATTTTATTCCTCTCTTATAAATGATTAATATAGGAATACATATAGGATATGGCAGTAGCAACAAAGCTAAGAAAAAGCAGAGTTTCTGATATGTGATTTTAGAATTAGTCTCCTAATTCTTACCTTAACTCTGGATGTTAAAATAAAATAAAATTCCCACCTGGGATATACAATTAAGCAATATCCCTAAAAAAGAACTATTTTATATTTAAATGATATATTGTTTCCAAATGTACAGTACTTGTGAATTAATTTGTTTAGGAAAAAGACCACACTTGTAGATAAGCTAATTAATCTGCTGCCCAGGTGGGATTTGAAAGCCACAGGGAGAGGCCTTTCCCAAACCTCTTCCCCAAATTCCCAAGACAGCTGTCAGCCATTAATATGTTCATTTAAATTAGTTTATTTATTAGTTACCAACCTGTGTAAGACTTGTAGGAAATAGGAGCTGGGTGCAGAAAGGAAAAGAAAGGACAACTGCCAGGCTAGTAAATCTGCAGTGGACACTGTAGGCAGTTTGGGGAGCAGCAGCAGGACACGAGTCCCTGGAATAATGGAGAATGTAGAAAGATGCTACAGAAAAAGAGATAAAGGATTGATGGAGGGAAGTTTCACGTATTTCACAATTTTTCAAATAATCAAAGGTATTTAATTTATACGGTAGATCCCAAACCATATTCAAACAAAGTAGTCCGATCTTAAATACTAAATAAAGAGAACAAAAGTTCTAAATGGCTAAGAAATACTTAAAAATTTACCTTTTTTTGGTGCTGAAAAGTTACAGGCTGGATTTCATATTGCTGTGAATGTATTCTATTTATTCTACTGGTTTTCTCCTCCTAGCAGTTAAAAACCAGTAACCTCCGGGAAAACAGTAGTATAATCCCAACATTCTATTAAAGCTGATCATTATCAGTAGCTGAGCTGATACTGAAATGGTAAGGTCATCTATTGTAATATATAGTGAAGTAAAGACACGTGTGTGTGTTTAATCTCTTTTATTGGAAATACGTGATTACAAAACATTTAAATTATTAGAGGAAAACATTAAACTTTTTTAACGTTTATTTATTTTTGAAAGAGAGAGAGTCAGAGCATGAGTGGGAGAAAGGCAGAGAAAGAGGAAGACACAGAATCCAAAGCAGGCTCCAGTTTCTGAGCTGTCAGTATGGAGCCCGATGTGGGGCTCAAACTCATCGGCCGTGAGATCATGACTGGAGCCGAAGTCTGATGCTTAAGTAACTGAGGCACCCAGGCACCCTGGGAAAAACATATTTTTATTCTCCTTTCTCAGTTATTCTCTGTCTACAATTCTAATAGATGGACTATGATCAGATGTTGAGTTCAATACCTGAAAATGTAATATAAGATAAAGTATTTGGTGGGGCGCCTGGGTGGCTCAGTCGGTTAAGCGTCCGACTTCGGCTCAGGTCATCTCACAGCCCGTGGTTTCAAGCCCCATGTTGTGCTCTATGCTGACACCTAAGCCTGGAGCCTGCTACAGATTCTGTATCTTCCTCTCGCTCTCTCTGTCCCTCTCCCCCCTGTCTCTGTCTCTCAAAATAAAAAAAATAATAAAAGACATAAGGTAAAGTATTTGGGAAGGGTGTGTGTCCATGTTTCAGATAGGTGCAGGGATGCCAAGGACAGAGAAGAAAGCAAACATTCAAGTGGGCCCTATGGGCACCACTGAGTCCATGGACTTCTCCCCGAAGAGTAGGGCAGAGGAGCTAGAAGATGACCATTCCCATTTTTGTTTTTGTTTAGTTTTGTTTTCATTTTCATATGTCACTGAAGGAAATCAGTGTTTTATTAAAAAACTAAAGGAAAAGCAAACTAAAACACAACCCATCACCACAGACACATCACCTATTACAATAGGGATGGAAATAAGAAGACATGAAATTGCTTAGTGGCTTCCAAGAATCATCTCAAATCTGAGTCTTCAATATCCCACTGACAACTTGAAGGAAGGCAGGGAGACAAGCTTTACCCAGCAGTGTAGAGAGAACGGCAGCAGAAAAGAGAGCAGTTTATATTGTCCTTCCTCACTTAAGCCTTGATGTCAGGGAGGCTTGTGTTTGAATCCTACCACTGTCACTTAACAGCTGCAACTAAACGAGGTGTGTCTATTTCCTGATCCTGTGCCTATTTCCTGATGTGTAAATGGAGTTAATAATAGTGCCTAACGCAGAGGCTTGTTGTGAAGACCAAATAAAATAGGTGCCTGGCATAAATTGGCTGAGCAGTCATCATCATTAACTCTTCTCTACTACTATTCTGAAGTTGGAAAGGACAGACTTTGAGGCAGACCATAACATATGTTAGAAGTGACTTGTTGCTAAATATTTGTTGAACCAAATCTGCCTTAGCACTCTAACTGTATGCCCAAAATAAAAATACCAAGCATTTTAAATCTCTAACTTGGAAAAAAAAATCTCTTTCTTGATATAATTTAAAAGTCTTTCACCCGTAGATTTTCTTTAGAAGTCTGTGGGAGGAAATACTTCAAAAAAGAAATAGGCCCACTGCTTGAGAGAAGTATGATTGTAACAGCTGAAAAAAAAGAGTCGGGCTGCTTGATCATTGCATAGATCTCCATCTCCATCTTCTAAGCAATAAGAAATATTTTCAAGCTGAAAAACAAATCAAGATACTATTTGGAAACTGGTCTCCAGTCCCTCTAAGATAAAATTGTTAACCTTACTCATATCCCATGACAAGCTTTAGAACCTGAAAATCTGTAACATCATTATTCAAAACTCAGAACTTTTAAGACCAGCTACTTTCACATACAGAATTTCATCTACCGCATCCCAGCTACTTCATTTACACAAGGCTGTGTATTGGCTGGGGACATACATATTCCATCTCCACCAGATGGAGAGTAAACCCCTTGATTATTCAACTTTGTCCAAGATCAGCACATCGTGGTCCCCATTCATGATGCTAAATGAGCAGAACTAACATGCGGAGGAGAAGAAGCCTACAGGATGTGAAGAAATAATAAACACCATTCTCATATTCTCACTTCTACAGAATTCAAGACTCCGGGATTCCTGAGAATTATTCCCTTAGATGCTGAAAGAATTTGCCCATTGATTTCAGAGTCAGTGTTAGTAATCTCCGAGAAATAATATAAAAAGGTGGGGGGAGGGGAAGAGGGGGAGCAGGTTCCTAGAAACTGTAGACTGAGAACTTTACAAATGGTAAATAGTACATAGTCCAATAATTACACAGTGTACAGCTCGATTCTGGTAGCTTGCAGCATTCTGTAGCAGTTTATTATGCATTGGCTTATCAGCATTAATGGAAGCACACAGTAATCGTTAGAAGCCACCACGTGTTCTCTCAGAATGTCATTCAAAATGAATCCCCTTTTCCTCTTTTGCTACAGTTACTGGGATGTTATATCAGGGGAATGCTACACCTTGTTTTTACTAATCACCATGGCACAGTGATCACGCACAGTAAGATGAGTTGGCCACTGTGATAGCTATTTATGAGTTCAGGGTTTTAACTACAAAAAACCAAAATCTCTTAAGTGAAAGCTGGAACTAGCAGGCAGGGATGAAATTAAATCAGGCTTCTGAACTGGAATATTTAAGGTAGGGCCAAAATACAGGCTGGAACTAATTTATGGTTTCTTTCTTTTTTTAAAAAATATGTTTTATTTATTTTTGAGAGAGAGAGAGAGACAGTGTGAGCAGGGGAGGGTCAGAGAGAGACGGAGACACAGAATCTGAAGACAGGCTCCAGGCTCTGAGCTGACCGCACAGAGCCCAATGCAGAGCTTGAACCCTCCAACTGGGAGATCATGACCTGAGCCAAAGTTGGACACTTAACTGACTGAGCCACCCAGGTGCCCCTATGGTTTCTTATTAGGGTAAGCAGACAAGCCAGAAACTTTCACTATTCATCACAACAGAAAGATGAAGAAGATGTGGTTAAGTTATCAGCAAGCAAGAGTCATTTATCAAGGAAACCAAAGAAATGGTGGGAGAAAAAGCCCAGCCAGGCCGATGCAACAGCCAAAAAATTCTGAGGATGCAAGTTGCAGAGATAATGCTTTTGGATCACGGTTGTTTTCGAATGCTGACACCCCATCAGATGATGAAGGCATCCTTCTTAGTTTTTGAGTAACCAGGACCCTAACAATGTCAAGTGGTAATTCTAGAGCACTGTTTCTCAACCCTGGCTGCAATTAAGATTTTTAAAAATACAGTGCTAAGGGTCCCAACCCCAGACCAATTAAATCAATCTCCAGGGGTGCTTCCCAGTGCACAGTATTTTTCTAAAAGCTCCCCCAGATGAATTTATCGTCCAGGGAAGTTTGTGGATTACTATCCTAGAGGGAAATCTCTATGGTATACTGCTCTCTAACTTTTAACATGCACACAAATCACTTGGGGAAGGATCTTGTTAAAATGCAGATTTCAAATTATTAAATCTGGGTTTGGGCCTCAGATTCAAAATTTATAACCAGCTCCCAAGCAGTACTGGTGGGGTTGGTTCATAGACCACATTCAGAGCAATAAGGCTCTCGGACAATGCTACAGATCTCTAGTTGCAGTTCTTTTCTGTTGATGATTTTATATTGGATTAAGACCTACAGGCATGGTTATTAAATAGGATAATTAAAGAGAGAGCAAACAGTTCACCTCAGAATTAAGATTTTAAAATATTTTCACAGGCTGGTAGAGCAACTGGGCGCTCAGTCTGATTAAGCATCCAGCTCTTGGTTTTGGCTCAAGTCATGATCTCATGGTTTATGAGTTTGGGCCCCGAGCAGTGCTCTGTGCTAACAGTACATAGCTTGCTTGGAATTCTCTCTCTCTCCATCTCTCTCTCTCTCCCTCAGAATAAATAAATAAACTTAAATAAAGAACTTCTTTAAAAAAATATTTTCACAAGCTGAAATAAACAAGATGAAATTATTCCTTAACAGGGACCATTTAAAGTCTGTCATCTAAAAAAATAAAATAAAAATAAAAAATAAAGTCTGTCATAAGCTAATTCTGAAAAAAAGTATGAGATATTAAAACATATTAGAAAGCAATAATAATTTCACCGTGTGGAAATGGCTTATGAGCAGACTAATTAAATAGGAAGCAGAGAAATGCATCTTAAAATAGAATTTCGATCTGACAAAAGTGGCTATTTAAATTAGGAGAGGATTACTCAGGTACATGTAATCAAATTGAAACAAAAGCCTGCCATCCAGAAAAAAAAATTAAGATCCATATTTCACACCTACCCTGAGGACAAGTTTCATATGGATCAAGGATTTAAATGTAAAAAAAACAAATGCTTGAAACTATGAGACAAAACCATGGAAGTTTATTTTTTCTGCTAATGTCTGGATGGGGAACGCCTTTCTTAACATGACACGAAGCCAAAAAGGCATAAAAAAACTAACACATTAACCAGGAAAAAAAAACTTGCATGGTAAAAACCTTCAGATGGAAAGTCAAAAGATTAAGAATAAGCTGAGGAAAAATATCTGCCACTCATAGCATAGACAAACAATTAACTTTTCTAATATTAAAGAGTTCCTATAAAGGAAGAATAATAATAATCCACAACCCCCAAGAAAGATGAACAAAGTGTATGACCAAACCGTTCACAGAAAATGACACAGATATGTCTCATGATTCCTCTAGCAATGTGCTTATTCAACTAAGACATACTGCTACCCAATTACTTATCTTTGGATATGCTTTGTATTATCTCTAAAGCAGGCAAATTCCCAAGATGCCTGGTAATTGAACAGACAGAAAAAAGGGCATTTTCAAAAGGAGGGAGGGATCCATGAGTAAGAGTCACATATTGCTCAGAGGTCAACTATGAAAAGTATCCACTGGACCCATGCATCTATGGCCAATTGATTTCAACAAGGATGACAGGAAAATTCAATGGTGAAACAATAGTCTTCTTCAACAAATGATATTGCAACATCTGAATATTGATACGCAGAATAATGAATTTGAACCCCTACATCACACTATGTATAAAAATTTACCCAAAATGGATTAAAGACCTCAATGTAGGAGCTAAAACTATAAAAGTCTTAATTTTGTTAAAGTTTATTTATTTTAAGAGAGAGGCAGAGAGAGAGCAGGGGAGAGGCAGAGAGAGAGAGGGAAAGAGAGAGAATTCCAAGCAGGCTCTGCACTGTCATTGTAGAGCCCGATGCTGGACTTGAACTCACAAACCATGAGATTATGACCTGAGCTGAAATTGGATGCCTAACCTATTGAGCCATCCAGGCGCCCCAACTATAAAAGTCTTATAGCAAACAATAGGTATAAATCTTCATAATCTTGGCTTAGGCAATGGTTTCTAAGATATGGCACCTAAAATACAAGCAACCAAAGGAAAAATAAATAAATTGGACTTCATCAAAATTAAATGCTTTTGTGTGCCAAATGACACTATCAAAATGGTGAAAAAATAGCCCACAGAATGAGAGAAAATATTTGCAAACCATGCATCTGATAGTGGTTTGCTATTATGTAGAATATAGTAAGAACTTTCACAACTCAGTAATAAAAAGATAACCCAATTTGAAAACCGGCAAAGGATTTGAATAGACATTTCTCCAAAGATATACACATGGCCAATAAGCATATAATAAGATGCTCAACATTTTTAGTCATAAGGGAAATGCAGGTCAAAACTCCAATGAGATGCCACTTCATACCCACTAGGAAAGCTAGAATAAAATAAAATCAGATAATAACAAGCTTTGGTAAAATTGAAGCTCTCATGTATTGCTGGTGGAAATGTAAAAGGTTATCAAAAGGTTAAGTAGTTATCATATGGCCCAGTAATCCCACTCATGAACGTACTCAAGAGAATTTAATTTACTCAAGAGAATTACACAAAAACATGTACACAAATGTTCACAGAAACATTATTCATAATAGCCAAAAGTGGAAACAGCACAAATGTCCATTAACTGATGAATCGATAAGCAAAATGATACATCTGTGGTATACTACAGAATATTATTCATCATTAAAAAGAATGAAGTACTGATACATGCTCCAACATGGATGAACTTTGAAAACATTATGATAAATGAAAGAAGCCAGTCATAAAAGGTCACATCTTGTATGATTCCATTCATAGTAAATGTCCAGAATGGGCAAATCCATAGAGATAGAAAGTAGATGAGTGGTTGCCAGAGGCAGTGGGAAAGAGGAAATAGAAGTGATTATTAATGGCTATGGAGTTTTTCTTTTAGGATAATAAAAATATTCTGGAATTAGATAGGGGTAATGGTCACAGAACCTTGTGAATATGCTAAAAATCACTGAATTATATGCTTTAAAATTGTGGGTTTTTTCTGGTATATTATATTTCTTTTTAAAAAGCATGTATTGGATTTTTAAGACTAGGATATCACTGATGTGCTTTGCCAAGAGTCATTTTAGAAAGGTTGGTGATCAAAAACAGAGAGCAGTGGACCAAAGAATGAGTGGGAAGGGAAGAAGTGTAGTTAGTGAGTATGTGCAACTTCTTTCAACGTTAGGTGAGAAGAGGGTAAGAAGGGCAAGAGTTGAGAGAGATGAAAAGTCAAAGACCATTTTGGGATCTGGTTTTGGTATTTGTGACGGGAGAAGCTTGACTCGGTTAAAATGATAATAGAAATATTGGCAAAGAGGATGATAAATTGAATAACTATAGGAGCCAAAAAGAGTTCGGCGAGTTCTAGAACACAGATAGCCACCAAACAGGAGGAAAGGCACTGGCTGGAGGAAGTGAAATTATATATATGGAAGTAGTTGACATTGAGGAAGTTAGGTCTATTGTCAACAGAGAGGCTGGAGTTGTGGACCATGGAGAAGGAAGGAAAATAACACTCGCTAAAGATGAGGAAGGGCAAGAGAGATGAAAAGACTGGATACTATGGTCATGGACTGGAGTATCTAAACCTTTTATTTTAGAAAAGCATTTCCAAATGATGATAGGATATGGGCATAGCAGTCACTGACATGAGCTCAGGGGGACTGAGAAGCTGGAGTATGTACAGATGATCTCTATGGCTACTGAAGTTATTCCTGAAAACACAGGTCTATAAACATTATTTATCTACTTCTCAAGATGTCCCCAGAAATGGCCAAACACCTCTACTTTTTACTTTTTAATTTCTCTGAGCCATACATCTGTGCTCTCATTCTTCTTTTGCGTTTTATAAAAACTATAATCTGCAATATTTTTGCAGCTCTCATATTTTTCTGAAAACACAAAATTATTTGCTTACTGATTGTATGTAGATGTGCATGGATACAGGCCCTGAATCTAACAAACTTATTTAGGAAGAGCACATCATTTTTTTCCTGGTCTTAGAACCATGTAAGATTTAATTTAAACATCCACACTTGATGAAATGATCATCACAGCAAGAAGAGCAGACAGTGATTAAGAGTAGTGACACTGGGGGTGCCTGGGTGGCTCAGTCAGTTACGCGTCCCACTTCGGGCTGAGTTCGGTTCGTGGGTTCGAGCCCCGTGTCAGGCTCTGTGCTGACAGCTCAGAGCCTGGAGCCTGCTTGGGATTCTATGTCTTCCTCTCTCTCTGCCCCTCCTCTACTCATGCTTTATTTCTCTCTGTCTCAATAATAAATAAACATCACACACACAAAAAAAGGGTAATGACACTGGTGTCATGCAGCAAGGTTCGAATCCCAGGTCTGTGTAGCTTCATACAAATTATGTCATCTATCTGAGCCTTAATTTCCTCAAGTATAAATATCTACCAGTAATTAAGCATAAAACTAAAACATTTAAGATAGAAAAAAAGTCTATATTTGAAGCTGATACTAGTACCAGAAATCTTAGTCATAAGCACAAACTAATACTGTTGGCAAAATCAGTAACTCAGTCTCTAGTTCCTGATGATTTAGGACGGATGTTTAGGGCATTTGATCTGGTCATTTGTCTCTCTAATGTATCATTGGGGTTCTTCTTAAATTCTAGAAAAATCCCCAGGACAGAATCATTCTAGTGACACCAAACAACCCCGTTTGGTCCTATTACTGATTACGCTTATGCTAACCGGAATTCCTGGGTAGCACACACTTTCTAAAACTGATCAGAATTCCTTGGAGAATCTATAGTGCTTCTCACCTTTTGAGTATAAGGTACCTCCATTTCCACCCCTTTGAGTTAGGTGCCTCATACCTATTCTAATCTTACTCTAACCCCCTGGAGCAACCCGGGATCCCAAAAAGTTGGTGGTTTCTCATTAGTTTCGTGAAACTGTGGGGTAAGCTACTGGTGAGAGCTACTTTCCACTAAAGTCTGAGGGGGCTGAGCCCCAGGAAACTATTCTTGTAATTAAAAGTCCTTGGCTATTTTCATATATATAGGTGTGTGTGTGTGTGTGTGTGTGTGTGTGTGTGTGTGTGTACACACATATGCCTATGTCTTTCTTCCCCTCGCCACTGTGGTTTGTTCTTGTTTAAAATAATCTTTACAATAAAAATTACCATGACTGGGGCATCAGGGTGGCTCAGATGGTTGAGCATCCGACTTTAAAAAATTTTTTTAAAAATATTTATTTTTGAGAGAGAGACAGAGAGCGAGTGGGGGAGGGGCAGAGGACAAGAGGGAGACACGAATCTGAAGCAGACTCAGATCTGTCAGCACAGAGCTGGATGTGGGGCTTAAACCCACGAGCCGTGAGATCATGTCCTGAGCCAAAGTTGGATGCTTAACCGTCTGTGCCACCCAGGCACCCTGAGCATCCAACCCTTGATTTCAGCTCAGGTCATGATCTCATGGTGTGTAAGTTCAAGTCCCGCATCTGGCTTTGCACAGATAGTGTGGAGCCTGATTGGGATTCTCTTTTTCTCCCTCTCTCTGCCCCTCTCCCCTCAATAAAATTTGAAAACATTAAAAAAACTACTATGACTTATAAGTGACTAATACTTTCCAAAACCAATGGTAATAATGATATATTTTAATCACATAAAAGGCACTAGTTTTAATATAAGTCTGTACCACTTTGTTTAGTGTTTACAAAACAAATTTCCTTTCTCTAAGCATGATGAAAATTTTGTGTGGAATTATTGTTCAGGGTCAACATTCTACAGTAAACCTCAACATAAGCCAATACTCCCCAGGGACAAATAATCCAGTTTGCTGAGTCTGCAAACATGGAAAGTTAAACCTCAAGGAGGAAGTGATGGTTAGAGTATCCATAAACAATGTGGTCCTAGGCGCCCCTAACCCTGGGAGGAATTAAGTGGCTGAGAAGCATGGCCAGCAGAGCCTCGGTCACTCACATTTCTTCCTCCTTCTTCCAACCTCCAAGTTGGAACGTGAACTAACTCATCTGCAGTATCACTAGCAATTTCTTTTCCATCTCTCCTTGCAATAACTGAAGTACAATATATTGAATAAAGGAAGCAAAGAGGCCATGACACTTCTGACAAGTCAGAAGAAGAATCATATCTAATGTAGACAAAACACCTATTGTCTACAGATATACATACAATTTCTTAACTAAATTTACATTTGGATCTGGCGTTCCCATGGTGTGGTGGCTTTTCAGTTCACTCTGTAGCAAAAACAAGGAGGTCACAAAGGCTTTCAAAATAAAGTTAAGGACTCATGTTTCCTATGCTTAAAAATATTTTGGGGGGGCACTTGGGTGGCTCAGTTGGTTAAGCGTTGACTTCAGCTCAGGTCATGACCTCATGAGATCCAGCCCCGCATTGGGCTCTACGCTGACAGCTGACAGTGTGGAGTCGGCCTGGGTTTCTCTCACTCCCCCTTGCTGCCCCTCCTCCACTTGTTCTCATTCTCTCTTGCTCGCTCTCTCAAAATAAACTTAAAAAAATTTTGTTTACTGTGATAAAATATACATAATATAAAATTTACCAGTTTAACCATTTTTAAGTATACAGTTCAGTAGTATTAAGTAATGTTGTGCAACTATCACCACGATCCATTTCCAGAAACTCTTCATTATCCCAAACAAAAACTCTGTACCCATTAAACAGTAACTCTTCATTCCTTCCTCCCCCCAGCTCCTGGTAAACTATTCTACTTTCTGTCCCTATGTATTTGCTTATTCTAGGTCCCCCATGTAAGTGGGATCATATAATATTTGCCCTTTTGTGTCCGGTTTGTTAATATTTAGCATGATGCTTTCAAGGTTCATTCATGTTGTACCTTGTATCAGAATTTCATTCCTTTTTGAGACTGAATTAATACACCATGGCATGGATACACCACATTTTTGTTATTCATCTGTTGATGGACATTTGGGTCGTTTCCACCTTTTGACTGTTGTGACTAGTTTTGCTATGAAAACTGGTATACAACTATCTGAGTTCCTGTTTTCAATTTTTTTAAGGTATATATGTAGGGGGGAATTGCTGTATCATATGACAATTCCCTTTCTTTCTTTCTTTTGGAACCATCATAGTGTTTTCTAGTACACACCATTTTATATTTGCACTAGCCATGCAGGATTCCAATGTCTCCATATCATTAATACTTTTTAATTTTTTATCATAGCCATCCTGATGAGTGTGATATAGTATATCTCTTTTTTTTAAAGTTTATTTATTTATTTTGAGAGAGGCAGAGAGAGGAGAGAGAGAATCCCAAGCAGGCTCAATCCCACAAACCATGAGATCATGAACTGAGCTGAAATCAAGAGTCAGACGCCCAACTGACTGAGCCATCCAGGCGCCTCATGAAGTAGTATCTCATAGCGGTTTTGGTTTGCGTTTCTCTAATGACTAGTGATGTTGAACATCTTTTCATGTGCTATTGGCCATTGTATATCTTCTTTAAAGAAATGTCTATTCAAGTCCTTTGCCCACTTTTTAAATTGGGTTGGGTTTTTTTATTACTGAGTTGTAGGAGTTCTTTATATATTCTGGATATTAATCCCTTATCAGATATATGATTTGCAAATATTTTCTGTCTTTTCACTCTCTTGATAGTGTCCTTTAATGTGCATAAGGTTTTAGTTTTTATAAAGTACAATGTATCTTTTTCTTTTCTTGTTTGTGCTTTTGGTCTCATATTTGAGACAATATCTCTAAATCCAAAGTCATAAAGGATTTCCTCTATGTTTTCTTCTAAGAGTTTTATACTTTTGTTCTTATATTTAGGGCTTTGATCCATTTTGAGTTAATTTTCATATATACTGTAAGTTAAAACCCCAACTTCACATTTTTTTGCACATGGATATTCCTATGCCTTTTGGTTATATTTATTTTTCTCATCTATAAATTTAAGATTGTAATAGTTACATCCTATATTTGTCTTAAAAACTACTATATAGAGGTGCCTGGGTGGCTCAGTTGGTTAAGTGCCCGACGTCCTCTCAGGTCATGATCTCATGGTCTGTGAGTTTGAGCCTTGTGTCTGTCTCTGTGCTGACAGCTCCGGGCCTGGAGCCTATTTCAGATCCAGTGTCTTCCTCTCTCTCTCTCTCCTTCTCTGTTCTTTCTCAAAAATAAATGAACATTAATTTTTAAAAAATTATTACATATTATTATATTGTTAAAAAGATAACTACACTGTGGTCAATTTAAAAAGTAGATTTAATGCAATAAGACATTTTTAATGTTGACTTTATTTCATAGGCTGAGTGTACTCTACACCGCAGAGTTTTAGGTGTATATAAAGAAAAACCTCAGCGTGGAAAAGAGAACTGGACTGGGGTCTGAATTAAGACACTTTTAAAAAAGAGTATCTTACCAAAAGGAGCCAGCTCTAGACGAGCGCTGTGCTTCAGCAATGAGTTCGGGTTCAACTCCTGCCAAGACCCCTGCCTGGGGTTATACCATTAAGGACTTTATAATTAGAAACTGAGGCTAGAGAGGCCTCTAAAGCTCTTGCGGAATAAAGGCATTTCTTGGTAGTTCAGAGCAGATCATTTTTGTTTTCTGCCCAGTGTTAACCCTAGGACTCTGGCTACAAACGCAGGGTAGGCGTCCACCCTCCCACTGAGCCACGCTCACCCCTCTGGCCTGGATCCACATCTCCGCAACCTCGCCTTCTGCCCTGGTGACCGCTGCTCCTCCTGAGCCCAGCGGAGCCTCGGCACAAGCCGCGCAGCTCGGAGGCCCGCGCTCCGCCCACGGCAGCCCGGCTCCGCAGCGCGTGCCCTCCCGCTTGTGCCCCGGCCCTGAGGGGTGGCCGCCAGCCTGAAGAGACCTTCAGATCTCTTCAGATCACCGCGTGTATTCCAGGACAGGATTTCTGAGGAAAACATTTTGAATGGCTCTCACCAAAAGCAAAACAAAACACTTTTGAGAAGCGGGTCTTTCCCTGCCGCCAGAGCTTCCAAAGGGGGCACGAGTTGCTGGGCGAGCGAGGCGGCTGGGTCCCCGCAGGGGTGGAGGTAAGGGGGAAGCAGAGGGACCTGAAACGTTTACAGACCCCGCCTCTAGTGAGGTTATGAATGGAGTTCAGGTCAGAAGGCTGTGACGTAATGAGAACTACCTCCCCGGTCATCTACGCAATACTGCCTTTGATTAAATGGGATCTTTCCAAAGTAGACACTCAGGCTACCTCGGTAAATACGTTACACGCGGGGTAGATGTCATAAGTTACAAACTTAAGTGAGAAGTGGGCTGATAGTAATTCAAAATTAAAAAGTAGAGAATAACTTCAAGATGATTATGCCTAAAAGTCTACTTATAGACTGGCTAAAATTACTTAAAACGTATTCTCTTCTTGAAGATTTCCTAAGGATGGAGATTCTAAGAGCCTTATTTAGATATCTTGTATATACATTTAAGTGGAGCCCATGTATTAGTGAGGCAGTGGATATAATGGGAAAAGTGACTGGGAATCAGGGCAAGTGAAATTGAATCCTTGGTTCTGCCTCTTTTTAAATGTGTAAACCACATGTGGGGCAAGTTGCCTAAATTTTCCCACCTTTAATTTCCTCATCTTTAAAATAGGAATATTAATAGCATCAATGTTATAATACTGTTACAAAAAATAAATGAGGCAGAGTGTATGAAAAGTATATTGTATAGTGCTATACAAATCTTTCAATAAATTTGTGTTTTGTAAACCTCTTGTACAAAAGGTCACCTTTCTATGGCCATTTATTTCTATTTTTTAACTTTATAGTCAACATTGACATCTTTCCTTTTCTCGACATCATTAAATTGGCCACTGGACACCACTTTAAAATGGCTATTTGTGGTCATGTTATAGATTTAATTTTGGTAAGGCCAATCTTATGAAAATGTATTATTTTCTGTGAGCCTAAATTATATTTCTAATTCAGATGCCACCCAGTGGATGGTGGTGCCTGGTTTATGGTTGCATGGGCTTATTGTTTAGTCTATTCTCTGATTTGGATAAGAGAATATAGAGTAGTCTGTAAGTTTTCCTACCATATCTATTTATTAAGAATAATACTCTTAATATGAGCAGATATTTCTCCAAAGACATCCAGATGCCCAACTGACAAATGAAAAGATGCTCAGCATCACTCATCATCAAGGAAATGCAAATCAAAGCCACAATGAGATATCACCTTACATCTGTCAGAATGGATAAAATAAAAAATATAAGAAATAACAAGTGTTGGCGAGGATGTGGAGAAAAAGGAATCCTCTTGCACTGTTGGTGGGAAAGCAAACTGATGTAGCCACTGTGAAAGACAGTATGGAGTTTCCTCAAAAAGGTAAAAATAGAACTATCCTATGATCCAGTAACCGCACTACTGGGTACTCACTCCCAAAATACAAAAACACTAGTCTAAAGGGATATATGCGCCCCTATATTTATTCCAGCATTATTTACAATAGCCAAATTATGGAAGCAGTCCAAGTGTCCATCAATAGATGAATGGATAAAGAAGTGGTATATATATACAACAGAATATTATTCAGCAGTAGAAAAGAATGAAATCTTGCCATTTGCAACAATATGGATGGAGTATAACACTAAGCAAAATAAGTCAGTCAGAGAGAGACAAATACCATATGATTTCACTCATATGTGGAATTTAAGAAACAAAACAAACGAGCAAAGGAAAAAAAAAGAGAGAGATGGAGAGAGAGAAAAACCAAGATGTAGAGTCTTAACTATAGAGAACAAACTGATGGTCACCAGAGGGGAGTTGAGTGGGGTTTGGGGGAAATAAAGGGGCCAAAACTACACTTAACATGATGAGCACTGAGTAACGTACAGGATTGTTGAATCACTATACTGTACACCTGAAACTAATACAACACTGTACGTTAACTGCACTGGAATTAAAATTAAAAACCTAATAAAAAGGGGACACCTGGCTGGCTCAGTCGGTTAAGCCTGCTGACAGCTCAGAGCCTGGAGCCTGCTTCATATTCTGTGTCTGCCCCTCTCTCTGCCCCTCCTCGACTCACACTGTCTCTCTCTCTCAAAAATAAATAAACACTAAAAAAATTTTTAAACAATAAAAAAAAGAGTAAGGGCATTAACTTTCAAATGCCTCCTCTCTGTAAAGAGAGTTTTCATACTATTCTCACTTTCTGATCTTATACTCCAATAAACTTTTGCTTGCTGCTCATTAAAAAAAAAGAGTAACAGTCTTCAAGTATGACCTCTTCAGTTACTAATGAGGTGTGTTGGACATCATATTCGATAAGATTTACAGAAGCATAAGTACTCACACACAAATCCCTCCCTCAGTCAATGTGAACTCTTTTTAATAACACCTTGCCAAAACCATCAAAGGTTCTTTTGGCGCTAAAGAACTGGAATGTTGCACCTATTAGGAAGGGTGAAAGGTGAAGGCAGCAGAGGGCTGCCGGAATGGTGCCTTCCTGAAAGCCCTGAAGAACAGGTGGGTCTAGTTGCCCATGTGGAGCAGGTAGGGGAAGAACCGGAGAGGAGTTGCCGTGTGTTTCGAATTAGTCATTGGGATGTCAGGGAGAATGTTAACCTCAAGTCAGGACCAAAATGATCCAAGAATTAGGAAACCAAAAAAGATGTCTCACCAGGGCAGGAATTAGGGACTAAGCTGAGTCAGGCTGCCATTCAGAAAAGCCAGTGTATCTTTGTATTAAATATTGTAGGCAAACAAATCCCACTTGGAAACCATCTCCCTTAAGGTTGATGGTCAAGAGTGTCCACGGTTATCTTCTTAAAAAAATCTGATATTTATTGAGCATTTGCTATGTGCCATCACTTTCTAAGCACTTTGCTTGTATTATCTTTTTTAATTTGTATAACTACTGTAAGGAGTAGGTAATCTATCTTCATCTTATAGAAGAAGAAACTGAGATGAAGCTATTCAGTGTGTCCAAAGTTACTCATCCAATATCGAGGATAGCTCAATTATTAGAGCTGTGACTCCAATCCACACCGCCTGATTCCAGAGCCCGCACTACCCATTATAGTTCATGGCTCTTTGCCATTTGAGCCCATGTTGATCATTTTGCCATTTCACTGGGCTCAGCCTATTCTTGAGAGAGATGGCTGATGACATGTGCATCGGGTCCAGATATTATGTAGTCTAATTTCTCTTGTTAAGAACATAGCATTTAAGAAAAAATTTAAAGAAGTACAATTTGAAGAAAAATATCCTTATCTCCCTTTAGGTTAAAAAGCCTCTTAACACAAAAGCTGCACAGAAGCTCTTGACATATTTTCATCAGAATTCTTCATGGCCAATTTTTCTCAATTGTGGATTTATAGAAGAGAAGTTGGTCTTATTTTTCCTCCTTCAAGGAAAGACCACATTTACCTCTCTCCATTCTAAACTTTCAGTCCCTGAATTGTTTCCTCCCTGGGTGCATATTGGATTTGAAGGGACTTCAGGATGTCCAAATGAATATGTCAGCTAATGTGATATGTGAAATTAGAGGGCTAGAAATATGAAGTTGGCTATTATTAATAAAGAGATTATAGTTGAAGTTATGGGAAATACTTAAGATCTCCAAGAAAAAAATAATCAAAAAGTGAAAAAAGAGATCTCAGTCCAGGTGGAAAAAACTATATATATCATTCTAGTCCAATCCATTACAAAAGTCTCAACTCCCCAGAATAAAATCATCCTACTTTACTGCTATACTTATGATAATGGAAATTTATGGACACCCTACATTGGTTTCCCCTTATCACTGAAACAAATTACCATAAATTTAGTGGCTTAATAAAACAAAAATATAATCTTACAGTCCTGGAGGTTGAACATCCAAAATGAATTTCACTATGTCCAATTCAAGGTGCTGATAGGACTGAATTCCCTCCAGAGACTCTAAGTTAGCATCTGTTTCCTTTTCTTTCCGGGCTCTAGAAGCTGCCTACATTCCTTGGCTTATGGCCCCTCCCTCCATCTTCAAACCCAGCAACATAACATTTTCATTTCTCCCTTTCATCCTGGCCCTCTGCTTCCATCATCACTACTCCTTCTCTGATTCTCTTCCCTCTTTTACTTTATTTTTTTATTTTTATAGAATTTCTCTTTTTTTTAATGTTTATTTTGGGAGAGATAGAGCGTGCACACACGCATGCAAATAGGGGAGGGGCAGAGAGGGAGAGAGAATCCTAAATAGGCTCTGCACTGTCAGCACGGAGCCCAATGCAGTGGTTGATTCCATGAACCATGAAATCATGACCTGAGCCGAAATCAAGAGTTGGATGCATAAACGACTGAGCCACCCAAGTGCCCCTCCTTTTCTATCTTTTAAAAACCAACATTATTACATAAGGACTCATCTCCTTAAATTAAGATTCTTAAATTAATCATATCTACAAAGTAGATGGCCTTTTGGCACGTACAGTAACATATTCAGAGGTTCCAGGGATGAAAATGTAGATACCATTAGTCTGTCTAGCACACCCTCCCAAAGAAGCCTACAACTCTAATGGCTAGAAAGTTCTTATATTGAGCTAAGCTTTATCTCCATTTAGCTTTTATATATTAATCCTGGCTTCATTATTTAAAGTCACACATACTAAGTTTAATAACTGCCACATAAATATTGAATACAGATTAATTTAAAAGTGACCTTTAATCTCAGTAATGAGAATGATTTTTTGAAATGGTTATCTTCTTTGGAAAACTTGCCCATGGTAGACTTCCAATTGATATTAAATGATTAAAAACTTGATAGAATAATAATTGTAATAATCCCATCCAAATTATTGGTTTCATTTTAATTTGTCTATATTAACAGACTTTCCCTCTAGCACTTGCAATCCTAATAGCAAGCGTTAATAACAAGCATACATAGGAAGACATGATGTGATGAGATGCCATAGACATTTCTAATAATTATCCTCTTTATGAAAAATATAAAAATACATTTTAAAATCCTTTCTTTAAGCATCTAGATGTCTCTGCATTTGGTCAGATTTTTCAACTTTTTTCCTTAGTTTTATAATATATCTCATATTTCAACAAGCAAAATTTTTAATACCTCTGGCACTTACAGCACCATGTTTTAAATTAAAATACAAGGGCACCTGGGTGGCTCAGTTGGTTGAACGTCTGGCTTTTGATTTTGGCTCAGGTCATGATCCCAGGGTTGTGAGATTGAGTCCCGTATCAGGCTCTGTGCTGAGCTTGGAGTCTGCTTGAGATTCCCTCTCTACCTGCACCCCTCTCCCCCAACTGCACTCTTGTTCTCTCTCTCTCTCAAAATAAAATAAAATAAAGTACAAAGCTATAGTTTTCAAAACAGTATGGTACGGCACAAAAATAGATATATAGATCCATGGAACAGAATAGAATCAGACAAACCCATGCATATATAATCAATTAATCTATGACAAAGGAGACAGGAATATAAAATGGGGAAAAATAGTATTTCAATAAATGGTGCTGAGGAAATTGGAAAACTATATGCAAAAGAATAAAACTATACCACTTTCTTATACCATACACAAAAATAAACTCAAAATGGATTAAAGACCTAAATGTAAGACCTAAAACTATAAACCCCCTAAAAGAAAAAATTGGTGATCTCTTGGACATCTGCCTTACTAATATTTTTCTGGTCTTCTCCTCAAGCAAAGGAAACAAAAATGAAAAAGCAAAAATAAATAAGTGGGACCACATCAAACTAAAAGGTTTTTGCATAGTGAAGGAAACCATCAACAAAATGATAAGACAATCTACTGAAAGGGAGAGGATATTTGCAAAGTATATATCATTTAAAGGGCTAATATCCAAAATATATAAAGAATCCATATAACTCAACACCAAAAAACCCAAAAAATCTGATTAAAAATGGGCAGAGGACCTGAATGAACATTTCTCTGAAGAAGACATACAGATGGCAAACAGACACATGAAAAGATGCTCAACATCACTCATCGCAGGGAAATGCAAATCAAAACCACAATGAGATATCACCTCACACCTGTCAGAATGGGTAGTATAATAAGACAAGAAACAGCAAGTGTAGGTGAGGATGTAGAGAAAAGGGCTCTCTCATGCACTCCTGGTGGGTGTGTTAATTGGTGCAGCCACTATGGAAAACAGTATGGAGGTTTCTCAAAAACTGTAAAATAGAAATACCATAAAACCTAGTAATTCCACTTCTAGGTATTTACCTAAAAAAATAATAATACTAATTAGAAAAGATATATGCACTCCTATGTTTATTGCAGTGTTGTTTATAATAGCCCAGATATGGAAGCAACCTAAGTATTCGTCACAGATGAATGGAAAAAGGAGATGTGACAATGGAGTATTGCTCATTCATAGAAAAAGAATAAGATCTTGCCATTCACAACAATATGGATAGATCTTGGAGGTATTACGCTAGGTGAAGTAAGTCAGACAGAAAAAGACAAATATCATGTGATTTCACTTATATGTGGAATCTAAAAAACAAACAAAAACAGCAACAAACACATAAACACAGAGAACAAACTCGTAGTTACCAGACCGGAGGGGTAAAGGGGGATGGAAAAGGGTACAAACTTCCAGTTATAAAATAAGTAAGTCATGGGGATGAAAAGTACAGCATAGGGAATATAGTCAACTATATTGGTGTAACATTGTGTGGTGACAGGGATGGTGAATAATTGTGGTGAGCACTATGTAATGTACAGACTTGTTGAACCACTATGTTGTGCACCTGAAACTAATATAAGATTGCATGTCAAGTATACTTCAATTAAAAAAATTCAAAGACTATTTATTCCCTTATAAGGCTAGGTAGATGTATTCATTAGAATATAAACTCCCTAATTCTGGAAAATAGTATGGAGATTCTTCAAAAAGTTAAAAATAGAACTACCCTAGGACCCAGCAATTGCACTAGTAGGTATTTACCTGAAGAATACAAAAATACTGATTCAAAAGGATACATGCACCCAGATGTTTATAGCAGCACTATCAACAATAGTCAAATTATAGAAAGAGCCCAAATGTCCATCGACTGATGATGAACAAAAATGTGGTACATATATGCAATGGCATATTATGCAGTCATCAAAAAGAATGAAATCTTGCCATTTGCAGTGATGTGGATGGAGCTAGAGACTTATGCTAAGCGAAATAAGCCAGAGAAAGACAAATAACATGATTTCACTCATGTAGAATTTAAAAGCAAAGCAGATGAACATAGGGAGAGAGAGAGAGAGAGAGAGAAAGAGGGAGAGAGAGAGACAGACCATAAAACAGACTTTCAACTATAGAGAACAAATTAAGGTTGCTGGAGGGGAGGTGGGTGGGGGGAAGGGCTAAATGAGTGATGGGGATTAAGGAGGGCACGTGTTACAACGAGCACTGGGTGTTACAGGTAAGCGACGAATCACTAAATTCTACTCCTGAAACTAATATTACACTGTATGTTAACTAACTGGAATTTAAATAAAAATTTAAAACAAATAAACAAACAAACAAAAAACCCCCCAAAACCCAATCCGCCCCCCCATAAACTCCCTAAACACAGAAATCCTGAGCTATTTGTCTTTGTACTTGGGGCAGGGGGAGTTCTGTAACTGTTTATGTATGAAAACATTGCCTTTTAGATCACCTATAGGAAAGGAACAGAGCAAAACAATACATATAAAGATTTTTACTGGGGCGCCTGGGTGGCGTCAGTTGGGCGGCCAACTTTGGCCCAAGTCATGATCTCACGGTCCATGGGTTCGAGCCCCATGTCAGGTTCTGTGCTACTCGCTCAGAGCCTGGAGCCTGCTCTTTTTGCCCCTCCCCCACTCTCTCTCTGTCTCTCTCTCTCTCCCTCAAAATAAAATAAAGACATAAAAAAAAAGATTTTTACTCACTTTACTTAGTACATTCACTTTTTTTTTTTTTACAGAGGTGTGGTGTTTATTGTCTCTGGAGAGCAACAGGAGTCTAAAGCTCAAGGGACAGCTTTCCATGACCTAAGCAATGGAATAAAGAGAACTAAATTCCAGCTTTACGCATTTGATCTGCTCTTAAACTTTAGTCAGAGTTCTTTACATCTCTTCACAAAATGGGCCAAGTCAGTTAAGGAAAGTTACTGAGAAACTTTGAGGATATGTGAATGAATGAATATGAGGAACTGTGCATTTTTAACGGCTATGTTTGTGCACATTTAAGAATAGTGTTATGTAAGTTTTATATGTGTATGAAATGAATAAATGTCCTTTAGTGTATAGCCCTCTAAACACCATTATTCTATTTATTAATTTATTTATTTTTAATTCTTTTTTATGTTTTTTATTTATTTTTGAGAGACAGAGAGAAATAGCACAAGCAGGGGAGGGTCAGAGAGAGAGGGAGACACAGAATCCGAAGCAGGCTCCAGGCTCTGAGCTGTCAGCACAGAGTCCGATGCGGGGCTCGAACCCACAAACTGTGAGATCATGACCTGAGCTGAAGCCGGACACTTAACCGACTGAGCCACCCAGGTGC
>NC_043708.1:59864657-59866062 GCF_006229205.1 Suricata suricatta | reverse complement strand
TTTTTTATTTATTTTTGAGAGACAGAGAGAAATAGCACAAGCAGGGGAGGGTCAGAGAGAGAGGGAGACACAGAATCCGAAGCAGGCTCCAGGCTCTGAGCTGTCAGCACAGAGTCCGATGCGGGGCTCGAACCCACAAACTGTGAGATCATGACCTGAGCTGAAGCCGGACACTTAACCGACTGAGCCACCCAGGTGCCCATTATTCTATTTATAGTTTGGGATTTGTACCTGTTAGTCAATCCAGGATTTTGGTCCAGTTGGCCCTTTTGCATGAATGCATGTATGTGTCCGTGTTTGTGTGTGTGGATTTGTGTTTGCTTTTATGTCAGGATTTCCCATTTGTCTCCAATAGTCACAGGTAACATTGCTTTATGGAACCACATCAGGTGGCAGTTGAGAATAATTATTTACATTTATGATCTTGTAAAGCTAGATATTTTTTTGATAGAACATACATAAGAACTTTTCTTATTAAAGTCCTAACAGTAGAGAAAAGTAAATCATTATCTCAACCTTCCACAAAAGATCTGAAAGCCAATGTAGTCCTAAGAAGTTCACTTTTTTCCAAGCCCCATTCTTATTTTTAAAAATTCTTGGAATAGGGGCCCCTGGGTGGCTCAGTTAGTTAAGCATCCGATTTTGGCTCAGGTCATGAGCTCATGGTTGGTGGGTTGGAGCCCCCCGTCAGGCTCTGTGCTGACAGCCTGGAGCCTGGAACCTGCTTCAGATTCTGTGTCTCTCTCTCTGCCCATCCCCTGATCACTTGCTGTCTCTCTTTGTCTCCCCAAAATGAATAAACGTTGGGGCACCTGGGTGGCTCAGTCAGTTAAGCGTCCAACTTCGGCTCAGGTCATGATCTCACAGTTTCTGGGTTCGAGCCCCACACCGGACTCTGTGCTAACAGCTCGGAGACTGGAGCCTGCTTCAGATTCTGTATCTCCCCCTCTCTCTCTGCCCCTCCTCCACTCATGTTCTGTTTCTCTCTGTATCAATAATAAACATAAAAAATTTAAGAAATGAATAAACATTAAAATTGAAGAATTCATGGAATATTTTGAGGAAGTAGATATGTTCATTATCTAGATTGCAGTATTGCTACAGATATATGTACATATGTCAAAGCTCATCAAATTGTACACTCTAAAAATGTACAGATTATTGTATTGTTAAAAATTGTTAAAAAGCTAAGTTCCTTAATGAATGACTTAACTATAATTATATAAAGCAATTATAAATGAATGCCACAAACATAATGTTGAGCAAAAGAAGTCAGAAACAAAAGAGTACATAATATGTAATTCACTCTGAAGGGAGAGTAATGACTGAAAAGAGGTATAAGGAGGTCTCCTGAAATGGCAGTGATTTTGTTTCTTGCACTGAATTGCATGGGTGCATTCATTTC